>NW_009623830.1:0-75256 GCF_000690535.1 Cariama cristata
CTTGATCACATGGGGGGGAGGCTGGCTTTAAATCGTGCAGAACTTATTGTACGGGAACACACCCCCATATTGTATTCTGCTGGCACTACATCCTGCCTGCCTCGACCTCTCAAGCAGCTCTCAGTTGTTTGTATAGATAATCTACAGCGACAGGGAATTACAGGCAATATTGGCTATTTACGCCTGCGTGTCAAGAGGTGGCCCAAGCCCTGACCTCAGTGGAAGGACTGTACTGTACCACGCAATGAGGAAGCACGTGCAACATGGGCTGGTTATGGGTTAGGAAGTCCCCCTACAGCCCTCCTGACTCCAGTAAATCCACACCTTCTGGACAGTTGCCTCTGCAGACCTACAGATTACACCAAGAGGTCGAGCCAGCACCGTCTTCTGCTACGTAGCTAGTGCCAGACCATCAATGCAGGGGAGGGACATACCTGCATCCACATACCTTGCACCGCAGTGAAGAGAGGAGAGGGGAGCAGAGCAGAAACGGGGCTGAAGAAGCCCCATCTCCAAAGCACACAAAGGGCGACTCAGCATCATCTTTTCCATTGAGCCTGCCTGCAGAGAGAGGGGCTGGGGGAGGATGGCTAACCCAAGTGTAGTGCAAGGAATGCCATGTCCTCTAAGGCCTTGCAGCACCTATTACTGGTGACAGAAATACTGCAATCTCCCTCTTTCTTGTAAATGATACTTTGGTGGTTTACACTCGACTTCCACAGACACTCATGAAGGCTGTGCCTGAGGACCTTGTTTTGGACCACAGTCCAGCTCAGGCATTTCCCTGCCAAGGCCCAGCTCTCTGGCACTCTTCCAAAACATAGGGATTCGGTTTCTCCATGGATCCACCTCGGGTTTACCAGCAGCAAAGCAAGGGACCCATCCAGGAGACAGCTTTGTCATCCTTGTGGGGACAGGCTGGGAAGCGTCATCATGGGATATCTGGAGACTTTGCTAAGCAAGAGAGGCGCCGAGCCCCCAGATGACGTGCTAGGGGCTTTTTGGTGGGAAGCTCACGTACACGAGAGGATGAAATGCAGCAGTGGTGGGGGGCAAGGGCACAGGCAGAGCTGGCGAGGGAAATGCTGGGCAAGGAGAGGTGGGAGGGCTGTAGGGCAGGAGGAGAGAGCTACATCAACAGAGCTTTAAGGTGCGGTACAGAATTAAATACTGACAAGTTATGTTTCCGTGCACAGCAGCTTAATTAATGGCACGAAGCTTTCTGACACCTCCATTTCATGCTGTCTTTATAGTAAGTTTCCCAACACGCAGAATTTCTGGCAGTTCAGCACATGCGCTGTGCAATGGCCATGCAACTTGCAGGAAGGAAATGAGGAAGAGACGAAATCTTTAACCTGATTCCTGATCGTACTGGCAAGATAAAGCTGCAAAGCTAACCGCACATCTAAGTACTTCAGATCCCCATAATGAGACAGGAAGGGAACATGAGATGATCCTGAGCAGCCTCCCCACCCTGCGTCACCAGTTCAGCCCCGCTTTTCCACTCCTAACAGATCTGGCATCAGCAAGGATGGATGTGGAGCGCCCAGCACGGACTTCTCACTCCAACGCTTACATGTGTTAGCAGCTATGATCTGAGGAGGAGCAATTACTGACAGACCTAAAAAGGACTGTAGTGCTGATGGACTACAGCCAAGGCATAGGAGACTACTCAAGCACAGGGCTCAGTTCTTACCATACGCATCTATATAAATGCAACTCACAGTTCAGCGTCTATTATTTCTCTTAAGACATCCATCAACTATCTGGGATTTTGGTTGGGATTTTTTTGTTTGTTTGTTATTTGACCCAAATTATCATATGCTCAGTCAGTTACTGTTCACCCCTTGAACCAGACTTGTCAATTCCTCTCTTTTTCTCTCTCTTTCCTAGCTGTTTGCATCCTTCAAAAGCTAGTGGATTTGTTATCATTCATGTCCCGTCTTAAGTTGCCACTTAGCCAACCTAGACATATTTAGTTCCTTTAATCTTCTTCCCTAATAAGTCAATCCTTCAGCCCTTTAATCATCCTAGCTGCTGTTCTCCAGATTCTCTCCGATTTGTCTGCATCTTCCTGGTGTTGAGGTGCCTAGAAGGCAAAGCAGGGTTGTGAGCTGTGCTAAGCAAGCAGTTTCCTATGGACATGAGGGCAAGAGGCCACAGTCAAAATTCCTTAGGGTTTGTTTCTTCTTCCTCCACTGCTGTGCCCATTGCATTATCCCAAAGCTCCTTGAGGAAAGCTCTCCTTGATATAGCTGCAGCTATCACATGCTGGTTGTTAAAGCCTAATTTTCCTTTCACCTGCTCCACTGCTGTCAGTGGGTTGCAGCTGATTTGCCCCATTTTCCATGAGGAAAACTGCCAGCAAACCCTTTCTGGTCCTGCATCTTTCCATTTGGAGGAGCTCCATCAAGGGCTGTGCGAGGAAAAAGGCAGACCCATCATTCTCCCCTCTAACTACTTGTGCTCTCCCCAGTTGGGCTTTTCTTTCATATGGCATGAGCGTCATGCTGAAATGGCATCAAGTTTGGGGTCTTGATATGGAAACGCATGAATGCTGTGAAAAGGAGGAAACAGAAAAAGAATTGGGAGCCTTAAGCTGGACACTGGCCTTTTCAGTCAGCTTTTGAAAATCCTCCCCTTCCTCTGCAGTTCTGATCCACGGAAGTGGAGTGGTACTTACTTCGTTTTCCCATTCAAATACTTGAAGAAATCAAGTATTGAGAAATGTATTCAGCTTTTGCTTAATAGCTACACATACCAGAATAATTTGATTCACAGATTTCTGCCAAATGTAGCCAGCATTTTGATTCAAAGCTGCTAAGTGGTTTTATTTCATTTCTGCTTCCATCAAAAGAACCCCACAACCAAATTCAAGTATCCTCAACAATCTCGAGTTCCCTCGCTTAAACTGACATTGTTCTCAAGGAGATATCCTAGACAATACCTTCCTTTGCTTTCCCTTAAGCCTCCATCTGAATTCTTTCACAACAGTAAACACATGTTGCAAGTATCTCTACATGAAAGCTTATTATTCTCATTAGTAAAAGAAAAAGTGCTTGCAGAGGCAATAGACAATTTCAGAAGCGAATGCAAAAGTGCGTTCCCCCAGGGAACTTTCATTGTCAGGCCCCCAGAGCCCTCTCTGCCAAGCAGACGGATATGCCAGCCTGTACACATAACAAGGACAGAACTACGTTTTCTTGTTGATTTATACTGGAAAACATACGAGTGTGTGTCACATTGATTTAAACTAAATTATCAAAAAGAGAATAAATAAATAAATACATGCTACTTTGACAGCTCTGCGTGGGAGGTCTCTGCCCATTGTCATTTAAACTTGGTAGTACGCTCACATAGGTGCACAGCTTAGCAAAACGTGACTCACATACTCACATAGGTTGGGCTCTCTTCAGCCCAGAGCTCTCTCTGTGGAGGGGAAAGGGCAGGACAGGATATGGAAACCTGTGTGGGGTTCAAGTCCCTGTTCTGCTAATGACCTCCTCTGAGGGACAGGGCAACTCTCACTGTCCTGCTATAGCATGCGTGAAAGCCCAGTGAAGAGACTCCCTGAGGAAGTCTCTCCATGGAAGGAACGGCCTGCTGCACCCGTATGTCACTGTGATGTGCCAGGTGAAGACACTAGCGCTGCCTCATAAGCGTGGCACGGTGCTCAAGCTAGTGAGCACCGTCCCTCAGCTCCTCAGTGCCTCTGTGACACTGCTATGGTGCTTCCCGATGGGACTTGAGGGCAGTCAGGTTCCAGCTCAGTGCGGAAACCAGCTGCCGCCTTCCCCAGGGATGCCAGGATGGGGGATACAACAAAAATGCATGATATGCTCAAATGCCAGTGCCAGTGACCGGATGAAAAACAAAATAAAGAAAAAAAAAAAAAACAACAAAAACACCGACCCCACAAAAAATCCTCTGCTTTGGCAGATAATCTTTTAGCATTTCTGTCATTTTATTTTGGGCAAGCATTTTTTATGCCTTGGCTATTGAATGCTCAATCATTTTGCAAGGCAGTTCTAGAGGCCAGTTTCAGCACCACAGAAAAAGATGTGGGTGTTCAATTCATGTCGCTTCAAATATTTAGGACATGATTTCAGCTTGAATCACATAAGGTTTTCTCACACAAAAGCCCTTTCCTTAGCAGCTGGGGAGGGCCAAGGGTGGCTGAAAGAAGCTCTAATCAAATGTTTCAAGAGAAGCTGGCTGATAGGCACCGTGGTACAATTTATAGCTGTCTGGATGCAGGTACTGCAGTTTTGCAATCATGCCAGCTATCAATCAAGCTCTATTCTATTGGTCTTTTATGTCCCGTACTCCAAACTCCAAGTCTAGCTTCATCAATGGAAAAAGTGTTCTGGTAATTGCAGATGATTCTCCCACTGGACGCTTTCATGTATCATAACACATTTGGGCAGGAATGACAGTCTTGGGGTAAAATAGGCCTGGGGCTGGGAGAGCAGGGCAGGAGTGAGGGGTACTGGCCCAGCTGGGAGGCAGGGCTGGGAGAGCAAGAAGGGTGCAAAGCACTGGTCTTATCCTCAGAGTTGCCCAACAACAGGAAAGTGAGCTGATATCAGGGCAAAAGGCTTCCCATTTTTCACCACCAGAACTTCACAATCCTTTCCTACAACACCCTAAGCTCAAAGACATGTAGCAGCTCTGCAACTCTTTATTCAACCCCCTCGCCCACCTGTAGAGTTTCATGGATGCTCAGTGCCCTCTGCCCTTTTGCACAGAGTGACCAAAAGCCAGTGACAGAAGACCTGACACCTCATTTTTACAATCAATCTTTGTTAAACTGCCTCCTAGAAAGCCCTTCTCTGTGGGATGGAGAACAGCCCTCTGGAACAGCTGTTGGCCATTGCCATGGACAGACAGCTTTTTCCCACAGCAGCAAAGACACAGTTGTCAAAACAGTGTCATTTACAACAAACGTCCTACTCCCATTTTGACCTGCCCTGCAGAAGACATCCTCTCACTTGATTAGGAACAGATTGGAGTGAGGATGAGAAGTTCAGCAATACTCAGTGATAGAGCACACACTGCTGTCTGCTGAAAGAAGGTTTCCTAGGAGGAGAACATGTACCTGTGCCTCAGCACTCCCTAAGCTTGACACTGAGGACTTAAATCCCTCCCTCCCAGATAAAGCAGGAGTTCCTGACATGGCAGGGTTAGCAAGGAAAGTCATGTGCTGGACCTCACTGTAGCAGATGAAAGCCCAAGGGCATGGTTTGGCATTGATCTCCTAATAGGCCTAGAAGAGGCTTATGTTGCCTTGTTGGTCTGAGGACTGCTGGATAATTTTCCAAAGGTTTTTCTGGAGCTTATTTCAAAGATGTATCAAAATCTTTGCTTCTGCATATCTTAAGAGCAGATAAGCCCACCATATTTTATGATTCATTTTCATTTGAGTTTCTGGTTGGGAAGTGGGGAGACATTTAATTGAGACAATTCTGAACTGATTAAGGGATGGTAGAGCTGCTGAGTCCATTATGAAATTGTATTTTATTTCATCTCCTAACAAACTTGCATCTGCCTCTTCCATGATGCAGTAACTCTTTGAATCTACATGTGTGCCAGGATGTGCGGGGCTCGCAGAATTACCATCTGTTTCCTTGTCATAAGCAGCCCAACGGCATGCACGCTACTGAAACAACAGGCCACTTTGGTAATAGGCTTTATTTTATTTCTGCCACTGCTTCGCATGCATCAATTATACCTGTTCTGCTCTCCGATAAGAGATTCCCTGCTGAGGAGGCTACACTTGCCCTGCTGCAGCTGGGCACAGGTCCTTGCTGTTCCCAGCAGTAGGTAAGCTGTTTTCCCCTCCCATCCATGTTGCAGAGCCAAATACAACACAGATTTCATGGTGCAGGACTTCCCCCTCAGCTCTGGCCCTGCTCTGCCATGTCACCATGAAACACCTTTTTGATTATTCCACCTCTGCTCCATGTACAGCTCGCCAGCTCTGGAAAAGCCTGTGATTCTCCTGATCCCGTTTCCTTCTTTAGCCTCTTTCCATCCCGTACGTACAATCAGCTGTCAATCCAGGCAGGAGGCCAGCTCTTCTTCAGCCCACCAGGATCTGAAGGTGCATACGTTCAGCTCCAGGGGAGATGTTATTACCCACCAAGTGCTTTGCAGGGGGAAGGAGGGTAAGCCCATGCTGGTGGGGGTGGGAGGGAAGACGGGAGAGAGCCCAGCGCGGGGCTTCCACCGCTCTCCCCGGGAGAGCTCGCATTTCACTTCTGCTTCTCCTTGGGGTCGCAATTACTCACAATGTTAAAACAACCTCAACCCTCATCCCCAACAGGCACCGTCCCCCTCCCCTCTGCTCCACACAAGAGGAAAATTGTGGAGAAACGCTACTTAATTATCACACCACGTAACTAATTAAAAGCTGAATGCTTGTGTGTGGTATGCTAATGGGGCATTAGAGAGCCAGCCTGCTTTGGTAAAGAGACACGAGCCCCCGTCTTTCCCCCTTCACCTTACTGCGGGAGCTTCAGGCTGACAGACACCTGGGATGAGGTGGGAATTTATTATGCTGCCTTCGAGTTCACAACTTCACAGAGGGCACCAAGGTCAAGCAACTTGATCTGTACGAAGGGAGAAATCACCCGGGCAGGCACCAGGAGCAAGCTATACATGTGGGTGGCTTGCTACAGAAATTACATACACAGTGGGGCTCCACATGCACCCTAAAGCCCATTTTTTCCTTTTGGGGTTCTTGGTAGGAAACAAGAGAGTCTCTGGAAGATGTGTATATTGAGTCACCCTTACAGACAAGCACGCTCCAACTTCCCTCCTCCCACTATGTGAGCACACCACCTGGCACCAAGTACCAGCCCTCTCCTCTCAGTTGATGCTGTGCCACAAGTCCACACTTGCTTGTCCACTCACAGCCTAGACCACTGAATATGTTTGTTAAGGAGGGAGCTGTTTGGCTTTGTTGTTTTTGTCTTAACCACCACAGTACTTGCACACCCACCCAGAGAATTGTCCCAACACCTGTGCACTCTGGGAGAAGCCTGTGTGATCTGGGGTGGCCAGGCAGCCATGCCACCATGGTTTAGAGACAGAGAGGGACCCTACAAGGGTAGCTACAGCAGCACACTGTCGGACTGTGGGGCATTTCATTCAGTCTAAGAGCACACTGGGGCTAAGCTGAGATCTTTCCCCTGGCATCCCTAGTTATGGGTCTGTACGCTGGGCCTGCTGTGGGATGTTTCCCTGATACCACCTGCCAGACAGAGGTAGTCCCAGTCACCTCCCACCTTCACCCACAGAAAGCACCTGTGAGAGAAGGTGGGTATCCTGAGAATACCTAGGGTTTTCTATGGCTTGTCCTCCCTTGAAAGGCATTGGGTGGGGAATTGGATAAAACTACAGCCCTACAAGGAAAAGAAAGTGTCACCAGTGCCAGCAAGGAGAGGCATGGATTTATCATGGGTTAAGGGGACTGTCGTCTCCCTGTTTCCACTGCCTGCTAAACTGCACGTTGCTTCTTGTGACATGTCCTGCAGACCCCCTTCGTGAGGGTCGTGACTACTCAATGCATGGGCAAGAACTGCCACAGCCCAGCACGTGGCCACCACTGCCACGGGACTCGGGGACAGCAGTCCACACAGCCCCGCCACCGAGATGCTTTTATCCCACCTGCCCCACTTCCCAGAGCTGGAGGGGAGCAGGTGGGATTGCCTGTCTGCAAGCCTCAGAACTGACACTGCCTGTGTTTGTCTCCTGCAGCCTTCTTGTTGCCCACTCATCCCTCGGGTGCCTGCCAGCTGTGTTTGCCAAGTCCAGGGGTGCTCAGATGCTCCCCTTCACAACTTTTGGGATTTGTGTGATGAGCCGGTTTCCTCTACCAGACACATCCCAGTCCACTGTTTACCAAGGTTTTTGGCAAGCAAATTCTGTGAAGACAGAACAACCCCTCTGCTGAGGAACCACAAATCATTTCTTCCTGATCTCAAACTCAGATCCTCATCCTCTCCCACCTCCATTTGGAAAAGGCTTTCCAATCACTAGCCCAACACCCTGTCCCAGGCCGATGTGACACTGTGTCAGGTGCCCACAGCCCCTCCATGGCAGAAGAGTGCTCCTGCCTTGTGTGTTGATGCTGTTGCTGGTACATCAACACCAAAGCCACGTGGACACCCCGTCCCAGCAGAGATGGGGGACAGTCATCAGTGGTGAGGAAGGCAAGAGCTCAGCCATGGTGCTCAAAAGTGAAGGAGCTAAGACTGAGCACATCCCACCAAACTCATGCCAGAGAATGACAAAGATAAATTTCAGGGAGAGGCCAAGACCTCTTACCAAGACCAAGATACTGCTCTTCACTGAGATGCCTTTTCCTCTGCTCTGAGATTCAAGTTAATGGCAAAGTACTTCTTGGTGCACTGTGCTCTCAAGATGAGCACAGCATTCCTCATGGTTGGCCTGTCCTTGCCCATTAGCTCCTCTCTAGGAAAGGATCTTCTCCTCCTCGCCTCCATTTAGTCCCAGCAGTTCCCTTCGGCTCTCTCCAGCCACCTGTGCTCCCACTGTGCACGGCATGGAGTGATGTTCTCATTCCCTCACTGTTCTTCTGCCATCTCTGTCATTTCAGAGTTGATTCGTGACCATTGAGGTTTGGCACAGCATGCTCACAGTGTGCCTCAGCTGACGCTTGACCCTCTCTCCTACACCACCCAATTTGGTCCCAAACCATCAGCCTTACTTTATGGATCACCCCAAAGCCCCAGACTGTCAGAACAACTTCAATTACAGCAGCGATGGGCCCCGTGCCACCAGCAGCATCCGCGGCCTTCCAGCGGCTGACAAGGACTAATTAGGAAATGAAACATTAGTTAAGTCGCTCTCAATTAGGGCCAGGATAACGTTTTCCTGGCAGCGCTGGGGCGCTTTAACTGCTGGTCCCATGATGACTGTGAGCACATCAGACTTGCTGAAGGAGCTTTAATGTTTAACATATGTTGGAGGATTACAGAAACTCTCTCAGCTGTGACATTTCTGTGTGCTCCCTGCTTTTTCTTTCCCCTGCAGCAACCAATGAAGGCCAGTACAGGAAATCAAAAAAGAGGCTCAGAGCAATTAGCAGCAAGACATGTATACATACATACACACACACCTGTGCGCAAATGATATACACATCTCTGAATATATACATTCCACATTTTAATTAAACAATCACAGCACTCCATCCTCATTCTTCCTTCCCTCTAAAAACACACTAGAGATGGCAGATCATGGTCCCATGTCAAAAGGCACCACAGAAGCCCAAGAGCTTCTTGGCTATAAAAACCACAAACAAACAAAACCAACAACAACAAAAAAGAGAACCCAGTGAGGTCAGGAGAGAGGCAAGCTTGGCCGTTCTTCAAATAAAAGCCAGATGCAGCCAAGTCTTGTATGGGAACCTCAGAGGGACAGAAAGTAATAAACAAAAACGTAATCTACCAAAACAAAATGAAAACCTAAAATTAAAAAGGCTCATGTGCCCTTCGAGGAAAGCATGGAAGGAGGAGGAGGGTGTGAGAGGGTATTAAAGAAAATCTTATATTAAGGAAGTACACAGTATATCAGTATATTTTGTGCATAGTTTTATGTGGTGCAGCAATGTTCGGGGACCAGCTGCAGCACACACCGCTTTGCTGGGATTAAGGAACAGGAGTGGACTCTCAGGTGCTCTCTCCTGGGGGCAGACGCAGGGCAGAGAGGCTGGGAAGCCAACTGCAACTGTAGATGTGTGCCACAGTCTTTGGATTTTGGATTCGAGAAAGAATGGATCTGCATCTGCTTGAAAATTGGCTCTTGAAACACTTTTTAAACGGAAATTTCAGTTTCTGAATAAATGAAGAATTTGTTTTTTTTTTTCTCAAAAGAAAAGGAAAAGACTTTTCACACGGAGAAATGTCTTCTGGCTAAAAAAAAAATGGAGAACCTTTTGACTATTTGAAATTTGCTAATGGAAAACTTTTGCAAGATCATCACTTTGCCATTTGGGGAAAAATACCCACTTTTTCAACAGGTTTGAATGCAGTCCTTTCTGTGACCCCATCTCTCCAAAGCCTACTGGGAAACTCTCCATTGCATTTGCTAAGTCAGAGTTTTGCTGCCCAGGAAAAATACAAAGTCCTGTCCAGAAACAGAGTATCAGAATATCCGAGAGCTCTTGTGGCCCATGTAACCAGGATCCTTAAATGACTGCACCAAACCCCAACTACCAGTTAAGACTTCTGCATCACCATTTGATGAAACACACTCTTGGCAAGACAGCTTTTTCTAGAGCTCACCATATTCTCCTAATGCATCACAATTTCAGCTCACACAGGCACACGTGAAAAGCCTGAGGAGAATTTAAATGGACTTGTGTCTATTATGGTTGCACCAAAACATTAATCCTGAACCAGAATGAGATATTACCACAGTATCACAAGAAACTGCTCTCTGCCAATCCACACACAGCTGCAAAACCCAAGCCTGCGTTAGCATACGTGGACCCTTCAGCAGAAGACCAGAGCCTGGCTGTGAGATGCCAGTGGTAAATTCAGAAGTGACAATAACTATTTTCACGTCAGCTTTATGCCAGTGATACTGAGACCATAACCTGGCTTTTTGGCTTGCTTGAGGTCTCAGTTCTCTACCAGCTTTTACCTTGTGTTGTTATTTACAGCTTCGCTGCACAAAAACTCCCGAAGAAGTATAATGGCAAGGCTTCTCTTAGTATGCCCACACACACAACGACAAACGTCGCTAAGCTGTACCAAATCTCATTCAGCAGGCATGCCATGGGAGGTCCTGGAAGAAGGCGACTTACATGTTTTTAATCAGGCTACTATATGATTTTGCCTAATTTGGTTATAGCTACTTCATGCTGTTTAAACAAATCCTGCTTAGAAGACCTAGCAGAATAAAAGGAAAGCACCGGCATGTTCTCTTTTTTGATCCTATAAAATCAAAACTGTGTTTTTACTGATTCTCCTTTTTTTGAGGTGGTAACAGCTGAATGTAAACACGCTTCCCACTGTGCCTCTGTTCTGGTTGAAACCAGTGACTCTAGGGGTTGATTCCTTTTGATGGAAACGCCTTACAGCAAAGTGTAAAGACGCATACATGTAACTTGCCAATCTATATTCACAGAGGCTTTGAAGGCCCATGGCTCATTATTTCATGCAACAATAGCTAAATGCTTCTAGTTTTGAGCACACCCCCTTGACCATTATGTTAGCCAAAATGGTGGGTACCTCCAGGAACCTCCTCTCACGCGAACAGTACCATCCAAGTAGAAATCCACTGAAAAAATGCCTTTGCAACTTTGTAAGGATGTTAGCATGCACTAGAAAGCACTACTGAGGAGGAGACAAGAAGGGACCGAGAGCAGGAATAAAGAAAGCAAAGGAAACATCCAGTATAGCAATCTTCACTCTTGTAGAGTCTTCCTTGGTATCATGAGAAAGCCAAGTGTTTCACATCAGTCAAATTTGGGGTTGTCATTTCAATACAGTCATCTGTGGGAATTGTCAGCAACTGCTGTGAGACTATTCACAGCACAGAAAATTAAATAGGTGCTTAAGTGTTTGTAGGATTGAGGCTTATGTGTCATTTGCTACATGGAACTTGCCTTCCTTACAATGACGACAATCTCAACTATTAGCCTGCTTGAAAAATTACAGGAAAGCAATTCAGAAGTGTGACCCAAACTTTGCCCAGAGGCTGACGTTGCCTTAGGCAAGCATCTATCTAGTCATCTATCTATCTAAACTCGTTTGCACTGACAAAGGAAAAAAAGCCAGAGAGACATGAAAATGATGGTATTTGATACCCACATTCAGGAAAATTCAGCAGCTCTACTAGGCAGTTTTCCTAGGAAACAGATTTCAGACCCCTGAAACCTTGAGATAGTCTTTTCATGTGCAAATATTTAACTGAGTTTGTTCCATAATAAAATTTCTAGGGGACAACCTTGCCACCCGTGCCAGCCAAGGAATACATTACCTGGTGGGGTTAACAGGGTTCCCTGCTGCAGAAATAAATACATTAGGAGACGAGACACAAAAGGTTTCACAGCTCCTGATTTTCCTTTAATAATATTCCATTAAAAATGACTGAAAGGCAACTCTCCTCCTATAAATCAGGTACCTCACCGATGCCTTTTAGTCCTGAGATGGGCCTCCTTTAGTTTTAATAGCTTCCCTTCCCTCTCTGTCTGTCCGTCTCCAGATATGGCTGATTTACCTGGATTAGCAGAGACATTGGCTCCACATTCTTCAAAAAGTGCTGATCAGGCTGAGCTGGCAAAAGATTGAAAGTCACAGAAATTGCTTCTACCACTGAAAGAGTCTAATTGATTTTGGAAAAAAAAGAAATCTAAATCATGATCTGCTCTCTGCCGGTTGGAGCCTATCTTGAGGAGGGGCATTGCTTTTAGATGGGCAGGAAGAAAAGTATCTCCCTGGACCCTGGCAGTTCCCTGCCACTGCAGTGGGAGAGGCATCGCTCTCCTTTCCTTCTCATACTTCGCTTGCTTTATGTCCTGCTTGGTGATCAAAGTTGTTACTCGCTAGATGTAAGGCAAGTGGTCCTGCTGAGCTGAGGACAGAATTGGGAATGGAAGCACCTCTAAGTCCAGTCCCGATACAAACTCTCCCTCAGCCTCTACCTAGAACCGCTCGTTCAAATTTATGGTAGGCATTAAGAGGGCATCACAAACTAATAATGCAGCAATCTGCCCTCCCTGGTCATAAAGGGAGAGACAGAGAGGCTGAAGATGCCCCAGAAGGCTGGCCAGCAGAGCTAGCTCTGACAGTAAAAGCTCTTGTTTCTAGGATCAGAGAGTTAATGTTCAACTCCTGGTGCAAACAACCAAGCATGAGATGTGCTGGTACCTGAGGATTAATTGATATTTGTAAAGCACTTAGGAAATATAAAGTACTAACCAAGTGCTAGCTAGGATTAGTTCCTAGTAAGGAGATGACTAAACATTCCTCTATCACTTGTGGCAGATTTCAGCCACAACCATTTATTCAAATACTTAAATTGTTTCTTAGGCCAAGCTTGCCCGATGGGAATTGTAAATGTGTGCTCCATAGCAGCCACAAACCCTGCCAGACGGGACACTGGGGAATAAAGGGAACAGGCCCTCACAGAAACATGTGTGTCATCATGTAGAGAAATCACAGCTACAGCGAAAGAGAAAGGGATGTATGTATTTGTGTATGGTGGCACAACGCATTGCACAGCTGACATCTAGGTGGGGTGGAGTCGCCTAGATTTCAGGTGTGCAGTTGATGCTTTCCTCTCCTTCCTCTGCTAAAGGAGTGAATTCCGTGCAAGTTTCATATGAGAAAAAGAAAAAAAACCCAAACAACAAAATAAGACCAGTATTTCCTAGTCTATTCTCAAATCACAAATTACAAGACAGGAGCTGGATTTGACTCAGTACTTGACAGAAGACAGGAGAAGATGAGGTTGTTCTTCCAACATGCATACCAAGGAACTGCCCTGGACTGAGACTAATGCAGACAGGAAAAGCAAGGCAGTGCTGCAGGCACAGGAATAGGTTTGAGCATGGCTGGTACAAGTGGCTATCAACATCGATTTGGAGGAGGAAGCATATTGGCACATAGGAAATGGGAAGGTAGCACAAATAGAATGGGCAGGGGAAGACATCACATTTTTAATTTGTTTTTAGAATGTCTTGCAAAGGGGATCCTGACCCATGAGCAGAGTCCTGAGCATGATGGGTATGGCCATATGACCACAGGGTGGCAAGAGGAAGGGGAACGCATGCCTGGGTGGAGATGGGACTGCCTCTTTCAAGGGCCCGCCACATCTAAACCAGCACAGGAACACTATGACGCTGAAGCCTACCATACTGCCAGGGCTTTTTCACTGAACAGGTGTCAATAGCACACTTCATCTCAGCACTTTCAAGTGACTCGCAAACAAGAATTTATTAAGCCTCAGAAGTCTCCTAACCCACAAGGCTGCACCAATGCATCTACTCTATGTTCAGGTAGGAAAACTGAAGCAGAAGAGAGGATGTGAAACACTTGAAAATGAGTCAGTGGCAGAATCAGAACTGGAAGCCAGCTACCTTATTGCCAAAGTCTTCACATAACAATTCAAAAGACAGATATCACGACACTAACAACTCACTTCTTCCACACTCCATCTCTGCAAAAGGCTTGCACTGGGAAAAGCTACCGAAATACCCCGTACTGGCCACACGTACAACAACATGTTGCAAAGGAAGATTGCCTCCTACTCTCAAGTCATTGGTTGATTTTTTTTTTTTTTTTGGTTACCCTGGAGTGGAAAGATTCAAGACCCTTTGCATCCTCATATCTTAGTTAATACCTCCTCCAATATTTCATATCTTCACAGCTTCCCTGTTTTATCTGTGAATCTTACCAGTATCCAAATAGCAGTCTGTTTTGAATCTTCTTGAGCTCTTACTAAGTTTCTGATTTCAAAGGTATGTGGTGGCAGCAAGTTCCGTATGTTAATTAGGCATGTAAAAGAGAATTTCCTCTTCACGGTTTTGAAGCAGTTTTTTGTTGTTGTTTTTTCCCCCCATGTAATTGCTTCCCCTATTGTTCTTCTAATAAAATGAAAAGTAAATAAGAATGGCTGAGTGAACTTCTTTTTTGTGGTGATTATTTCTATACCTTTGCCACAATGCTTCTTATTTGTCTTTTCTCAAGAAAACAGTGTTGCTCTTTTTAATCATTCTTTACGAAGAAGCTATTAAAAGACTCCAGACATTTTTGTTCCCTTTCTCCGGTCATTCTTCTATTTCTGTTTTTTCCTTTTGTGAGACGGAGTGAGCAAACTGAATAGAGTGTACAAGGAGAGCACGTACCATCAATTTATATAATGGTACTGTATTATTTTATCTATTATTCTCTACCCCTTTCTTAATGCACCCTCTCATCTTGCATGCTTTTATTTCACCATCACTACAGACTGAACAAATGTTTTCACCGAGTTCCTCACAGCCGTGCCTTTTTTTTTCCCCGTTCTTTTCTTTTGAGTGGTTGCAATTATTTTAGAACCCAAAACCGAGCATGACTAATTCTAATGTGTTGTTTCCTGAGTGCATCACCTTGCCTTTGCCATACTGCATTTCATTTACTCTTATGACGCTTGTGAACTGCCTCAGTGAGCTCATTGCCAGACCTCCTCAGTGCCTTTTCTAGGCTTGGGTAACCTAAACATTGCTGTATTACCTACACATTTTTCCTTCTAAGTATTCTTCCGTTTTTTTGGTTATTAATTCATATTAAACACCAAACATAATACTGCTCAGCGACACATCCACTAAGCCGAGGCATCTTTTCACACTGAGAATCAGCTACATATTCCCTCTCTGTTTATTTGGTAAATTTTGTTTTTCTTATTACTTCATTTATGATACAGATTTATCTCATATCCAATAACAAGTTTGTTCATTAATAATCTCCTAAAAGAGACTGAATAAAGAAACAAACCCAACAACCATTTGGAAAAGTTTGCTTACATGAAATTTACTCCTTTCCTGTTATCTCATCTGTTTCAGACTCAAGTAATTTTAGCAGGGTGAAAAAAAGACACCTGGCTTATATGGAAGTCAGATTGGTTTGACCGTGTCAAATCACAGAAATCACAGCAAGGTGGAACCAGAAGGGACCTCAAGAACATCATTTGGTCTAGCCCACTATACCGAGAGAGGGTCAAATATACTTTCAGATCCATTCCTGGAGAATATCTGCCTACACGGCTTGAAGAAGCTCCGATGAAAAAGGCTCCACATCCTCCCACCTACGCTAACCCCTTCCAGTACTTTGCTAGTCCCAGAGTTAGAAAATCTTCTTAGTATTTAACCTATTACTTCTAGTCTTGGGGATTTGCAGCACAACAGATCAATACCACCTTTAAAAGAACAATTTAGAGGAACAAAGAGTCTTACGTTTCTCTTCATCTTTCCCATTTAGAGCAAGGAAACTTTTATGACTGTAGTTCTTTTAACCTTCCTGTGCAAGTCCTGTTTGCTCAGCCTCTCGGAAAGCCTCCTGCTCCCCTCTGGGCTCTCCCCTGCTTGGTTACATCTTCCTCAAAGTGGGTTGCCCCAAACCCTGGGCTGCACATCAGCAGAGCCTGCACTGGGGCTGGGTAGGGCTCAGCAACAACCTCCTTGCACCTGGCACGTAACAGGCCTGTCCACGTGGCTCAGAATGACACAAAGGCACTTTTTTGTTCATCTTAAACTTGATGCTTTCAGAACAATTGGTGGTTTTTTACCTACTTTTAATTCATATTTCATCCAGCTTGCCCAATGCAAAAAAGAAAATCCCTGGTCTCTAATTTCCAGAATATGACCTTGCATCTTTAAAATTTTTCAAAACTCTTACCTTGATTTGAATGATTGTCTACAAATATTTGCCAGCAACTGATCAGCCCTTTCAAAAACCCTTGCTCATCCTGGTGATATACAGCAATTCAGCGGTCTGGTTCTCTACACCTCAGTGTAAATCTGCTCAAACTAACTAAAAATTATCAGACCTTTTTTTTTTTAATTACTCAAGAAAGCACAGAGGGTCAGAGTCATTTGCTCAGAGCGAGCTAACCACACATAGTAAGGGAAGATTAAAATTAGTCCATTCGTGACCTGTTTGTTCTAATACCTTTGCTCTTGACGCTGCTTGAAAAGTGTCAAAGAGGCTGGGGCAGGTGAGACACCCCCCCAAACATCCACTGTAGCAATGATAAATGAAGCCTTCCCACCATGCCCTTAACCTTCTCTCATCTATATCCATATTTATGACTAATCTATGAAGCAAGGTAGATACAAGTTTGCAGTCAAGACACAGAGATACATAGATATATTTAGAAAGAGGAGAAGGGGAAAAAGCAAGGCAGGATTATCAATCTAGTGTTTAGTTTATCAAATTAAGAGCGACGGTCTGATGTGCATTACATGGGTCAAAGCTGCTTAGTGTGGGACATGAGATTCTTTGACCTGCCCCACTTACAAGATTACCCTCTTACATAAAAAGATGTACTCCCCAAGTACACAAACCTGCGCGTCAAACAAAAGGTATGGAGAGCATCCTAAGGACTCCTCTTGCCACTTGCTCTGTGTGTCTGCCCGCACACTACTATGAAGAGAAAGCTTCCAGGTCGCAGCAGGGATGTTTATTTCTGAGTCTCTGTGCATGTGTACAAAGGGTATCTGGCACCATCGGCCTGCTCAGCTTAGTGCCCTAACATTTTCCAAAGACAAAAGGAGAGCGAGAGAGCAAAAAGGAGATGCTTTTGAAATAAAGAAAAACACAAATGATACCTTCCGACAGCAGCAGCACACACAGAGAGCACAGGAGCTTTCAGAGCAAAGGGGTTTGCGTGTGTGTGTGGCTTCTCTTAATAGTTTCATCCCGGACGGAATGAAAGCTCACAGCAAGCAGCCCTATCATCATCACACTTCTGCAAAAATGACAAAGCATTCCCAGCTCTTTTCTTTGTTATACTCTCAAGTTATTCCAAAAGCGTGTTTCCACATGACTGTTATAACTCTTATCCACCTACTGACTGTGTTCTCCAAATGCAGGAAAAAAGTCTAAAAATGTTATAATTTTCTTGCCCAAAGGGAATTCCCTCCTTGCTTCAGTTAGGCTTGATTAATGCCCTGGGGACAAGGTGGGGTTTACGGAAAAGGAGGAGCTCCTCAGTGGCCATATAGTCAAAATTGAGGCTTACAGACATCATCCTAAACCCATTTGGTCCCTGCACCTCAAGTGTTTAACCCTGAGCTTAACAAACGCTTTGGCTCGTCCTGGCGGGAGATGCTAGTTGGTTGAATTTCAACTCCAGCTTTTCCCAAAGGAAGCCAACTAGGGTCCTGTGGAAGGGGTCTGATCTGTGGACGAAGGACATTTAATTCACAGCCTAGTGCTAGGGCTCTGCAGGCCAGCGACAAGGAGAAGCACTGTCGAAAAAAAAAAAATCTGGTCCACAGCCCTCAATGGGAGGGGAGACGCCTCCTGACACTGCAAAATAGAGAGCAGGCCTCAGCATCCCAAACTTTCACAGCTCCAGGGAGGAAAGCAGCAGGAAGAGTTTGTACAGGTTGAGGAAATATGGAGACGAAAGTACATTGCTCATCTGGAGTTCATCCTTTCTGCCACTGGAGGCTTTTTCAACGGCAAAAATACATCCCCATCATGTGTTCTAAGGAGGCCAAGATGATCCATTACATGGATAAGAATGACACACAACAGTATACAATGCTGGGCAAGGAAACTAGTAAATAATCTTTTAAATTATGTATTTAGCTCACTCTAGCCATGTCCCTTTCTGGGACTATTCTACTGAGTAAGTTCACTGGCGAGAACATTTACAGAAAGAGTCAGTGTTAAGTGAATAGTAGAGAATATTTGCTGAAAGCACCTTCTAAACCTGGAAACTAGAATAGATGCCCTGGAAAACCAACTCTGAGTTTGTAAATGTACATTAAGATGTCCCTGTGCTGCTCTGCTAATCTTCTAGATGAAAATTGCTCTGAAAGAGGCAACGTACAGCAAGCTTTCCTCAAAGCAAATGTGCCTTTACATGCCCAGAAATTTGCAGATCTCCTTAGGAACAAAAACGAGAGATGTAGTCAGAGAGCCATTTAGCAGCAGTTCACTTGGAAACAGCACAACCTATTGATCCTAGGTCACAAGAAAAAACAAACAGCCCAGATATTACACAGGCTCCTGAGATCAGCTCAGGGAACTAGGAAGCATCTTCTCCGATAGCCCAAAATGCTGCACACAGGGCAAGAGCACCCAGCAAAAGATGACAATAAAACTCCAAGCCAAATTGTGGTGATAGTAGTTCCTGCCTACCCCTGTGTAGCTCACTTAGAAATGACGTTGAGTCCAAAGTCCCGACAGGAGAGAAAAAAAAAAAGAAAACATGAATTCCATAACAATTAATACAAAGTAGTTGTTCAGGTGTCAGCCCTAGAGCTTGAGATGAAAGGACACTGCACTGAGTTAGGGCTCTCCAGCCTGCACCAGGACATGCACAAGGTGACTTTGCAGAGCCCACCTTGGCCAGACGTGGGTGTGGAAGGCAAGTAGATCATATTAGACTTAATAGCTGCCACCTTTTCCTTCAGCATTTTTGAGACTAAGCAGCCCGATCTCTGTCATGTTCGTTAACACTACAAGGAGAGGTGACCCCAGAACACCTACACACAACCACATCTGTGGGGAGGACATGTCTGTTTGCAGGGCAGGCTGCAGAAGCTGTACTAATCCCCAGTTCTTTTTGGGAAATGAAAGTCCTTGACTCAAGCATGAATGATACTGGCAAAGATCCCATTACTGTAAAGCTCTCTGCCAGCCAGCCAGCCACCTCTCCCCCTCCCCCTTTTTATATCTCTAAGGTCACTAAACTGCAATTTAGTCATCATTCTTTATTGAGCATGAGCAGATATGAAACATCTGGAAACTGTTGTAGTCACACTTTGAGATACACATCCCGAGGGAATTTAACTGCGTAGAATTGGGATGAAGTACTTTTTTTACCTCGAGGTCACTGCAGCTTGAATGCATCCTCAGTAGCTAGTTACCAGGTACTAACGCCTCCAAGATGACCAACTATGAAATGAGTTAGAAGGTCTCAGTACAATTCCTAGCAAGATGAAAACCTCAACCCAAAGATCACCTAAAAAAGTCCATTAGACATCCTTCTTTCTGGCAGTATCAGTGAGGAAAAGCGGGCCATAAAAATTTCACTCCTTGTTTAATTCCAAATGTGGTCCCTCTGGAGATGAACTGTGGCCTGCTGGTAGGAAAGAAATTTGCCCTGCTGCTACTTGTGCTTTGTAAGTAGGTAACAGCAGTCCCCAAACACAAAAGGAAATATTCCCAAACCTGATATAAAAATGTATTTATGTAAAAAAAGGAGCAGAAGATTTTTTTTTCAAACCCCTGCAGAAGCCAGCACCAGCGTCAGTCAATTACAGGAGACAGAATGTTCTTACCTGACCCACACTATAGAAAGTTAATTTAAACTTTATCTTTAATAATCTCACTTCTTTTTATTTACTTCATTCAGAGGGTGGAGGGTTAAACACAAGGTGTTTTTGAATAATTAAATGAAGGAGGAAGCACTGTGTTACTGACAAAGCTCCTAATCTTCCTTACTTTATTAATAGGAGCTGCGTTAAGACTGCCTGTCCTTAATCCTGGCTCTCACCATGCAAATTCAGAGCATTAGAAATAGAAGAGGCTAATTGAGGCCCTAATGCCAGGAAGAGAGACCACGTCAGTGTCAAAAGCTAAAAAGGGCCAGATCAGATCAGCGCCTGGATGCAGAGCCGCCAAGGGAAACCTCGCTGGTTTGGGATGAGAGGCTGCCAGTTTGGCTCTTGGGGATTCAAGCCTTGCCCTGGGGGATTCGGACAAGCCCCGTTCAGCTGGTCTGGTCCCCGAGATGCTGCATTTAGCACCACATTGCATGCAGAGGCAGGCGTTTTGGTTGGTTTTAAGGAGCTCCAGGCCACCTTTTGAAGCATTTGCTGCCTGTCACTGCAGCCACTGTTTGGCACAGAGCAACTGCCCCTGTGACGGGCAGGGAGGGACTTCTCAGACATCCCACGGTGCGGGAGCCTGAGCATCCCGGCAGCCTGCTCATCTGCCAGATTTGTGCCCTACGAATCCAGCTGCAGGTATGGGTCAGTTGGAGACTTCGCTATTAAAGAGCCTAAGCTCTTCCCTCTTCCCTGACATCCTCCCCAAAGACCCAGCCGCCTAATCAAATTCTTTGGCTCAGCTTATGAGCTCTGACAAGATCGCAGCCCAAGGAGGCTTGACTACAGACTCAGCAATCCTTACTACATCCAACCCAATTTAGCCATGCTCTCAGTGCATCATGTGCGCAGTAAAGACCTAATCTAAAGGTAATCATTAATTCAGTACTGCCACAAGGATACAACAATCAGCAATAGGATGCTGATTGTTTGGGGGATCAAGTAATTGATCATTCATAATGGATTTCTTTGTTTTTTAAACAATAACCATCCTTCCCAATTGTAACCTCTTTACAGACATACCGTAGAGCTAATGACAAAAGCGCTCCCAAATTTTTTTTGCCCAAAGACAATGCTTTTTTCACATTATGTAAAATTAACTTTTGGAACTTACTGTTGCATATTAAAAAGAAAAAAAGGTTTAAAAATAGGAAAAAAAATTGAGAAAAGCATTTATAGCAACAACAGAGTCATCTTCTAAGTTTGATGAAGGACTATAAACCCTCATGCTGGCAGGCATAAGATGGTCATTAACCTCATTCAGTCAGAAAGAAAAAGTCTCCTGCGAACAGGTAATTCCGTCATGGTGTGATACAAGCTTTCTTGCACTTTTCTGAATTATTTGGCCATTCTTGGAGACCAGATACTACATCTGTCTAACCCAGGTTGGCAACTCCAATGTTCCTGTGTGCAGCAAATCACAGAGAAGTTGGACCAAGGACTGAGCAGTGCCAATGGCTCTGCCACTACCTCTGATGAATTTCTGGTGCGTAGCCCTGCCCATACACCCTCCCAAACAGTACACGTGCAGAACCCAATATGCTTCCTGTGAGTACAAAAAGGGGATAGGAGAAATAAGTCTATATTAAACTGGCTTTCTGCATTCCCTTCTGATTCACAGGAATGTAAGCTGCAGAGTTTACCCCAAGGATTAGCACAGTTTAGTCTGTGCAGAAGATGATCTCAAAAAACCACAGCTGTTGAAGATGGAGAGGGGGGAAGGTCACATACTGGTCCTTCCCCTTCACCACCACCATACTAGAAAAGAATCACAAGCCCATGACTCCTCCGTTTGTAACAAATTTTCCTCTTTACTCCTGTCTCTCAGGTTAGCATTTCACCTTGATCTGCATTTTCCCTCAGAAGTATCTCATCACAGCCTTTCTTGAGTGTACTGAGCCAGGTGTACCTAAGAGAAATGTCACTTCACAAAACAGAAATTATATGCATGAAATTTTTTACCCCAGCTGTAACGCCCTTTACAGCCACCCCTCACATAATGTCAGGTCACGTGGGAAGCCAGTGCAACGCAGCAGCGGGCCTTCTCTGACTATGAACAAAAAAGTAGTCCCCAAACAATTCCCTCCCTTTCTCAGCTCCTTTAGGACAGGACTGACACAGTTCTTGCTCAGTTTTAACCCGCTCCTCCTCAGGGCTAACTGGTTAAACCCAGTACTGCCCTCTGGCAGCTGATCTGCATTCCTAGGACTGGTGAGCACCACAAGCATCACTGCCTGCATTTGGGAAAGTGCTGAAAAAAATGTAAATCTCATTGTGGACTATCTCAAACTTCAACTCTGGCAATCTTGAGCAATAAATTCTTAGGAGATTGGTTTCTTTCTGGGCTGGAAATACCCTCAGAGCAGTCCCTTGTGGCGTATTCTGGCACGCTTGCTTCCAATACTGCTTTTTTTTTTCCCAGATGATCTATCAATGCCAGTTATGATGGGGGGGATGCGCAGGGGAGACTAAATACGTGATATTCTCCTGTTTAGGCCAAGACAACAGAGAGAAGCAGGTATTTGCAATGCCAAAGTCATGAGCAGCGAGAACTCAAGACACAGAGCCAGGACTCCCCATGAAAGGCTGCAGCAGGCTTGGATCCCTGTGGATCATGCACAACGCGGGATCAATGAGACCTACTTGCCACCGGGCTCTCTAAAACTGCTGACAGATGAGACGGATAGCAGTTCGAGCTAGTACCTCTGTAGGCATCACTGCCCCTCCAGAGACATGCAGACAGTGCATAGAGAGGTGGCAAGGAGAGTCGGGTGGAGGGGAGTGTCTTGGGAGGGGGATCGGCTACATTACCTCCCTGCTGACCTCCAAATTTTGCTCACTAGCAAGGCAGGACAAGACAGCAATTTGGATCTGCTTTTTTTTCCAGGAAGGGATCCCTGAGGGCTGCAACCGATACGGTCTCTCTCGCTCCTCTCTCAGCCCTGCACCACCTCATCCCCCAGCCGAACAGAGCAGCAAGAAGCCAGCAGGCTGCCGCAGTCACAGCCTCCTCTCTCCAGCGAGAGCAGGGGCCTGACAGCCCAGCAAAATGACCCACTTCTTGCCGACTCAGACAAAAAAGCTCCACTTAGGCCCCAGGAAAGTGTCTCTAATAAGGCCATCCGTTAGCTGTGTCGCCCAGACCCCTCTCAGCTATCCTTCATCCCTGCCCTCCCTCCCTGCAGCCAGCCATTAATGCAGTCAGCACGGAGGAGAATGAAGCCGTCGGGCTCAGTAAATATTACCGAGCTCCACACGGGGAGCACAAGACCATTATTTAGACTCCCAGGTCCTGGGTATGTTTTGATCACACCAATTTAGCAAAGAGAGGTAAAAGAAAACAACTGGGTGGTGGCTAGCTGCCACATCTATGTGTGTCTTGGTCTGGGAAATCCCAAATCCCTCTGGACCGGCCAAACCACTGCATGCCTGAGAGACTGGGAGCCCTGCTGGCAAACCCCGGTGCGAGCGGCCCAGCGATGGACAGCATTGGATCGGTTCCCACTGAAGAGTACTTGAAATATAACAGGCTAAAACTCACCCCTGCTCAGCCACTGAAGTCAGTTGTTCCAAAGCTTTTGTGCCTCATGGCTGTGAGGAGTCTTTTCTTTCCCTGAAACTTGGCTCTCCAGGTTCCCTCACATACGTCTGTACACATCTACTTATGTCTCTCCATATCAGAAATCGTATGATGCTGCTCTGTAGCTTGAGCAGTTCCAATAACCCCTACTCCATAACAATGTGTACTTCTCAAAACCACCCGCTCCCTGCTTTTAATTCTTTCCTGCATTTGTCCCAGGTGACTTCCCTGCCATCTTCTTTTGCCCTTGCCCCACACCCAGCTCTTCTTTCTCCCTCCATGCAATGATACATCTTGGCTCAGGAGTCAGCTCCTGCTGCATACAACCGCCCTGCTCCTAGCTCAGCCATATCTGCTGCTTCCCATCTCAGCTCAGACCTTATCATTCCCCTCTGGGCTGTTCATGGTCCCCTTTCCCTGTTGCTCTGCTCTTGGCTCTTTGACTGAAGGCCCTAACATACTCATTTACCCACTGTATGAATTGTTTTGCTCTGTAAGTACTTGAGGTACAATTTGTGGGGAAAAAAAAATCCCCAAGAAAATAAAGTTGTGCTACACGGTATTTTGAGACAAAGAGAGGCGAGCAGGTCTCAAGAGAACTGGGTATGAATTTACCTTGCATATCCCCACAGGCGCAGGCACAGAAAAGTGCAGGCTGATAAATCCCTTTTATTACCTGCACCGGTATCTGAAGGCAGGAGAGGATTTTTAAAGTCTGGCCGGTCCCCAAAGTGTCAAATCCAAGGGCGACATTTGAAATTCAGTGGTGACAGAGTAAGACAGAGACAGAGAAGAGTGACCATGTGTCATCAGCCCAGAGTATGTACCAAAGCCAGAGAGACAACACATCAAAATAGCTCATGGAGCTCCTGGTATAATTAGTCACTAACATCTCACGGAGCACTCTGGGAAAAAAAAAGGGGGGGGGAGAAACTACTCGGCACAAACGGATGGCACGAATGCTGAGGCAGCAGCATGAAGCTTAGTTCCTCCCACACTGAGCAGAGCTCTGCATCCTCAAAATGCAGTTCTCCTCAGAAAAGTGACTATGCAAGAATGCTGGGTTTTCTGCACTCTCAATCGCTCCCCTGGGCTGCTCAAGGAGAGCACTGTTCACTTTCTTGACTAAGTATTTGCTACTTTTTTCTCCTGACACTCCTGGAGGAGCCAGCAGAGCTCCAGAAGTGGGCTGTTTTGCCAGCAGTACCAGTGTTAGGAAAGCTCCACCTAACTACAGGTTAGGTAAGCTGCAGCACCATTGTAAAGAGCCCAGCCTGCCTCTCAGATTTAATTATTTCCAAACCTGGCTTTGGGTGTGAGAAAGGGCTGAGAGACAGTGTGGATGGAGGTGGAACCCACAAACAGGCACTCCCCTCGGAGAGGACTCCCAGGGACGAGGTAAAACCATGCTAAGGTGCATCACTATGAACACAGTCCATCACCCAGGCTGCTGTCACTGTCCCTTAACCAGCAATCTTTCAACCTGACCTCAGCACCCTCCCTGTTACTCAATTTTCTCACTCATATGGACACCATCATCACACTGAGAAGAACTTACATCCTTTCAAAGTAGCTTCCCCCCAAGGTCCACAGAAAGGGAGCGAGGCAGTGGCTGAATAGCAGACCTGAGCCCGACTCCTGTATTGTGCGAATGGGCTGTGCTGTCTTGTACCATGGAGAAAGGGTTGGGACACAGCCCCTCTCCTCCTCGCTAGGGCAAGCAGCACCTTCTTTTCTATTGCCCTACCACCTAGCCTAAGGTGTCCTCCTTGAAGATCACTCTGTCTCCTTGGCTAACAACACAGATCTTCCTTTTATCAGCCAGTGGACCCTAGGAAAAAGGGTAGCAGGGAAAAATTTAACCCTCTGATAAGGGAAAAGAAAATCCCTGCTTCATCTAGAAGCATCTACTCTTTCCTCAGAGGCACTGATAACAACATCTTAAGGTCAAACTGTAAATCATGTAAAACATCTTTATCTCCTCAAACTGGTCTTTATCCCTTTTCTCCTTTCATTTTTAGAAGCCAGGGTACCTGAGGACATTGAGGTCCAGTATCGCAAGTTTCCTGCCTTAGTGAAGAGATGTTTGTCCTAGCCAGGTGAAGCACCCAGCCTCCCCGCGCTGCAGGAAGGGCAGCACACAGCAGGCTTGTGACCTGCGGGGAGTGTGCCAGCGTACCAGCCTGTCTGAGAGTCGTGGCTGGCAGGTCTTCTTTCCTGGGAAGGTGAACTTGATTGTCATAGCAGCAATGGCAGACTTGCGTTAAACATGTGTGGTGTGAGAATGAAGGACTAAGGAAACAGTTAATGCGAACATATTTCAAGTTTGGTTTGCCAAACTGACTCCCAATCTGACTCATCTTAGCTACACCCTTTACCACATTGTCAGCTAGATGCTTTCCTACATTAACTGACTGGGCCCTGCATTACTGCAGTGGAAAGCC
This sequence comes from Cariama cristata, assembly GCF_000690535.1. Classification (NCBI taxonomy): domain Eukaryota; kingdom Metazoa; phylum Chordata; class Aves; order Cariamiformes; family Cariamidae; genus Cariama; species Cariama cristata. The sequence goes on from NW_009623830.1 coordinate 26,102, forward strand.
TTTGCAATATCTCTGCAGTCTCACCCACTCCAGAAACAAGTATCTGCACCAAAACCAGTGATGACCATGCAGCGACCCATCTTTGCAGTAAGCAGCTAGGGAGAGACATTAAGAATTGCTTGCAATGAAACAAAACTGAAGACTATTTCTCAGCTAATTTAAACCGCAATAGTCAAAACATGTGAGATTGGAGTAATCCTGTGTTCAAATAGGCTCACGACTGCATACCCACATCATGCCAGCTTATTGATGTCTGCCTATTCACTACTATCCTCCTACAGATAGGAAAAAAACCCCACCACTCCTGATGTCACACCTGGACAAGATCTAGCAGGATTTTGGCTGAAGTGACCCAGTTTCTTTTGCTGCTGTTAGTTGGGATGTGAGGTAGCAGGATAGGAAACTGTCAACAGGCTCTGTTGATAACCTGTAGAAAGCCTCTCCGCCACTCTCATCCGACATGGTTTAATTTTTAATTCAGCAAAGCAGTGACAAGGACGTAGGCTGCCAAGGCCAGTCAGCAGCACAAATTGGCCAGGACAGACTGAATTGATCTACAAGGAGGAAATGAAGACACAGCAGAAACTCTGGGCTATAGGTAGCAATGGGGCAGGCTGTGGAGGGGGACTGGAGGGGGAAGAGGGAGAAGCATGATGAGGTAAACAGATAGAGAGAAACAGAGCAAGGACAACACCACAGGAGAGAAACTACTGGCATTTGGACAGCCGTGGGAGCTTAATGCTCAGTACCTTCTACCAAAAGAAAACCGGCTGGCCCAGGCTGTATGGTACACGGACCGTATGGATTTAATTGCTGGTGTCTGACACCCACCACCCTGTGCTAGAAGCTGCGGCACAATAACACAGGCAGTTGCCCAAAGACGGCCTGTTGCCGTGCTCCAGTTGGTCCACAGAGAGGAGCAGGGGATGCTCAACTCCAGCTGTGGCTTTTTTAGCCAGAGGTAGAAATATCCTCACCTATCCAATTCCCTGGCATACTCCTATCCTTCCCAAGCCAAACTCAAGGAGTGAAAGCAGAGCTATGTTACTCACTTCCAACTACAAATAAAAGCAAGATGGTGAACAAGACTAGTCGGAGGGGTTTGCTATCACTACTAGTGCTAGCATTTATTATCTTATCACTAGGCTTAAGGCTCAAATTGAGAGGGAAATGGCAAAAGTGGCCCCAACCTAACTGAATGCCCTGCTCACACACACAGGCTGAGGGCCACACTGAGAGCATGTTTGCCCCAGTGACAAGAGCAGATTTTTCAGAATGACAGTTTATATCTCACAAAAAACCCCTTGTGAACAAGGACAAAAAGTGCCCAAACATCTAACACAACCATTTGAGCCAGCTACTGAGAACACTTAGAGTACAGTGTCTGACATTTTAATTATTTAAAAAATAGTACACTGCTTAATTGGCATTTTTCAGTGGTAGCTGTAAATATAGCCCTTTCTGCCAACTCATGTCGGACAGACAAGAAACTTCAATGCTGGTCTACAGAGTGTCAAAAAATTCCAAACTTTGCAAAATAATTTCTAGCAAATTGCTCTGGACAACACTGAAAGTTTCCAAAACTGCAGAAAAAAAATAATTTTAATATGGATATTTTGCCAAGTTTGATCCTCATTTTGACCAGTTTTGTCTAGCATCAAGGATTAGCAAAACTTTGTTATTGCCATGTTTAATGCTTGCAGCAAAAAAATGCAAAATCAAGCATAAGCTGACTGTATTCAGTCATCCTCTGTCACGGGGCTGAAACTCTGCTCAGATTCATTAGGCGGCTTTCAACATTTTTGAATGAATCTGATCCCCAGTTTGAAGCAGAACGGTATCAATAATGCTTCTATGTTATGACTTGATGAAAATGTTTGTACAATCTGAGAATCAGAATATAATCATGTAATAAGCAGAATGCAATCCTTCAAAATAAATGCTGTCAAGCAAAGTGAAAGCCACACCATTTAGAAACAACAACAAAACAGTATTAGTAATAGAGTGGTAAGACTGAAATAATTTAAAAATTGCTCTGGAAATGCCCTTTCCTCTGTATTTTGTGACAAGAAATAATAATACTCTGAAGGCAAGGCAGCAGAATCCATGGTATTCTCCATGCTCAGCACTGAATGGAGGCAGCAGTTATTGTACTCTGCACTATAAGAAATAATTTATTTTACCGCGCGTGCTGCTCTTAACAAAGAGGGGAAGCCTCCATTTGGAAAGTGAAGCATAAACTCTTATTGACCGTTCACAATATCAAAGCTCACAGTCGTTCACAACAATAAATAAATAATCCCTCTCATCTGTACAAATATACCACAAGACCATAATTATGAAGCACCTCGCTATGTTTGGTCTCTACTTTTTCTTGCTTCCCTTGCAGAATTCAAGGATTCCTATAAGGAGCGCGTACACGCTACGGATGGGAGACAGGACTACAATTTATCTGACATGGCTACAGAGGTATTAAAGTAGCTGGAGTCATCACCACCAGCAGCACTAAATGCATGAATCCACAGACTTCAACGAAAATTAGCCATTCTAGACACTTCACAGACTCATTCACAGCCCATACCAACATCTTCTGTGCTGACAACTCACTGCTATGAGTAGTTCTGAAGTTAAAATTAAGTCAGGTAGGACTACCCAGGCTTCAGTCATACATGTGATTCCTCTATAGACAAAGCCTCCTCAACCGCTTAGATGCTTTCGACAATTCCATTCCACCCACCATATATAATAGACCCAATGTAGTCTGCTTTTGATATGCAAAACTGGTATGGGTGAAAACTTTGCATGGGTGGAAACAAATGGGTAGAAACGTCAGCAAAATGTGAGCAACATCAGCAGAATTTTCCCTCTCTATAATGGAAGCAAGAACATAGTTTAGTCACAAGATAATGCAAACTTCACTTGTAGTCTAGAAAAAACAGCAAGCCTTCGATTAGTCATAGGAGGCCTTCATTATTGCTCCCTCATAGCAGGAAATAACATGGAACATTGTAAATACATTGAGGGTAACAAAACAGAGCATAAAGGCTCTAACCTCACGCTCAGTTACCCCAGCTGAAAGCTGCTGCCACTTCACTAACTCTGGTCAAGTTACATCAGGCTAAAATGGGTTTAGTGGCAGCAGAGCCACATGGAACAGGAGCCCACCCTCCAGGTCATGCCCAGTTCTGGTAGCCTTCACAAAACCCAGTGTCGTGCCGCATGGGGCCATAGTCTGCAAGGTAATGGCCCACTCTGTGCCCACTCTGACACCCTTAACAATTGAGGTCGCTCTGAGCAACAGAGCCCTGCATTATGTTTTGCTTCTGGAAGACCTGTTTAAATATTTTCATTAGAGGCAGAGTATTTTTGGATGATAAAGATAATTAAGTGCTGAAAGTGTAGTGATCCGTTTGACACCAAGAATAAGAGATATGAAGTATTCCTAATAAAAACAGAACCCCCAGTGAGATTTGAACTCACTGTGTGTCGTTACAATCTGAGGCAAGTGCTGCATCCCCAACAAGGCTAACACAGTCTCTCTGCCAGGTCTGCAATTTACCGGTCTTATATTGCCTACATTGGGTCTCCCCTGTTGTTCCCCAAATGCAAAAATTATATTCTACCCAATGCTGCATGCAAACATAAAATAATTTATTTAAATGAACACAAGAGTTATAAAGCTCAGGAAAACCTGTTTCCTACTTGGTGCCAACATCTATAACCTGTTCCTGAATTCATTATCCCTGTTCTCAATTTCCTGTGTCTTTTGCTTCATCACTGGGTTTAAAAAAAAACAGCTAGACAATCATGATGATGATGGTGGTGAAGAAAGTGGCTCCCGCTCTTCAGATGTCTGCTTCCCTAGAAGTAATGTCAGAATGATTAGAGCATCTGATGTGATGAGAGTGATTAGATCTGTGCAAACACACAGAGAAGGAAAGAGCTTGGCTTGGACAAAGCACTCAATTACTCAGGTTCTCCCACCATGTCTGGTCCTATCACAACGGGAACAAAGCTCCCTCTGTTCTCCAGGGAGGGAATCACTGCTGTGCCTTTCTGCACCACCACTATAAATCATGCCATACAGTTCTGTGCCACACAGCTATAATTTGATAAATACCAGAATGGGTCAAGGCAATAAATCTGTTGGGTTTTAATTATAAGTGTGCTTTTTTGTGGGGAGGGGACTGGGTTGTTTTTCAGCTTCTGCCAATACAAATAATGTACATCTGCTCCTTTGGCCCTGCCCGTATTATTCTTTCTTGGGAAATCCCCCACTACTGCCTTACTACCAGGACTGTCCTGGCACAGTGATAGCTGTCCTAGGAGCATAAATACTCAGTGAAGAGGGAGAGCATTTTTCCCACCTTCCTACTGCCAGGTCAGGAAGCCCTACCCTGAGCAGGGTTAGAAAACACAACGGAGGAACATCGGTATGGAGAGTCCCTGGCCATCTCTCCTGTAATCTTGATTTCCCTTGATATTGTCTACATTTGCAATTTTATCGGTGGTCTGCAACTACACAGTAGGGTATTTCCCAGAAGTCCCAGCTTCTAAAGTTGGATGATCAACCAGAGGCCTTTCAAGCTCTTCTTTCAAATACAGACACTAATTTTCTAGCCGTTGTGGTTTCAAATGAAAGCTTGTAAATGCACGCTAACAGAGCAGGAAGCTAAAAGACAGACCTCAAATATATTCTTCCTTTTTATATTTTAAAAATCACTTCTGCAGATCTTGTTTCTGCTTCTGAATAGCTGAGTACAACTCTACAGATTGCATTAAGAGAACATTTGCTATAAGAAAAGGGGATGGAGGTCTGTGCATGTAACATGATGGGGAGAAAAAAAGAACGTAACAGCCACACACACATCTTCATGTAGGGTCATCTGTGAGAAATCACATGCGTGAGAGCATATAGCAATACAAACATGTATATGCACCTTTGCATGCCCACGGAGCGGGGTGTGGGGGTGTGTATGTGCGTATCAGCAAAAGGAGCGGGCAACAAAGAGAGAGACCAAGGGAATCTCTGTGTGTGAACACGCCGGTGCTCCCAAAGGTCAACCTGCTCTCCTCAGATTTAATTCCTTTTCTCACTGCTACTGTTCAGAAGTAAATGTTTGCTTTTTATTAAAAATCAAAAGCAGAGGGGTTCGTAATCCTCCCGACTCCCGTTTTTCTCATATAAATGGAAAGTTTAGCTTAGAGCAATAGCAGGTAAAATCAGACTGAAAGCAGCAGCTAATTCCTGGGAGATACGGAAAAGCTAAATAGCATTTGAGGATTGCTTGGTTTGTACGTCTACATTTCTCATTAGCTCAATACTTCATTCTTATTATTAATCTTTTTTAAATGGAGAATTTGGTAAATCCTCGCACATTGCAGCACATTTCTGGAAATCATTTTTCAGTGATATCGCAAACCAGCTGTATTCTCCTCTCGCAAAACTGATTCTGTTCTAATCACTGCAAAGAGATGGCACTGCACTAATTTCACAGATCTCGCTTATTAAATACGTTCTCTCCTTACTTGGATTCCCCATATAGCCCTCTCCCCTCCTCATTCTCACTGCTAATACTGAAAATCTTCCCTTTGAAGCACTAACCTGGTTTTAATGATATTTCCCTTATTTAGTGTAACCTTCAGAGCAGGGACTGTGTTAAAAAAAATGTTATCAGCAATACTGCCAGCTTAAAGTATCAAAAAAATTTAAGTGCAGAAGGTGGGAAGAAGGAGGAGAAAGAAACAAAGAGGAAGAGGTTTCTAAGACTTGATTATTTTTGGTGAGAATTCCAACTTTTCTTCTGCAAATACAGACAACCGAACCTTAAGGAAGGAGATGGAGATTGCTTCCTAAGAACATACCCCTCCTGCTCAGGCTTCAATTAAAACATCGAATAAGATCCAGTACAATACTGACAGTGGGCAACGCTGCACTACTCTCTTCCTCATTCCTTTTCCCCCCCTTGCCCATGTCACCTACAGCAGACTTGGACTCTGCCCCAAATTTCCATGTGTCAGCCAAACCATGAATGCAGGCTAGATGATATCAAGTAGCAAAGCTCAATCTGTCTTGAAGTTTCAGTTTTTCTAACCCCATAGTTTGCAGTGCTCCTACTTTGGGGTCAAAATACAGAGGAAGAAGTGTGCAGAGAAGAGAGTACGTCCAAAGTCAGAGAGGTCCAGGTGTAAGTGTGAGTCTGGAGTGATAGCTGGCTGCCCCATCCCTGTATCACAGGTCTGTTGCTCCTGGTAGCCAAGTCCTCACTGTAATTAGGTTAGCAGGGCAGAGCTGAGATCAGGTTGGTGGCCTTCTATCAGAGGCTCCCGCACATGGAGGGTTAACATATTTGTTTCTTTCCACCCTACTTTTGGACATCTGTCAGAGCTATGGTAAACACAGCATCAGAAAGGGGAATAAATGATTAAGTGCCTTGCATACAACTTCTAGCATCCTCTGGTTTTCAAGCAAACTTTGCAGCCATTCACACTTGGTCCCAGTGCCTGTTTCACCAGGTATAAATGGGGAGAGGGCAGCTCCTCCCTGGGGTTATGCCCTTTCTGCTTTGGGCCAGCAAAAGGGCTTGGGAGCTTCAAGACTTTCCCTCACAGGGCAACTGCGAGGTGTGTGGCTGCACGGGCACTCTGGCTCCTTTGCCCTGCACAGAGAAGAGGGTGCAAGTCTGCAGTGAGGATTTCACTGCCTCTTCATCAGCCGCATCTGTGCACAGAGCCCAAGGATATAGATCTGCAAAGGTCTTTGCTCGCTAAGGGAAGCAATGAGCGGCAAACTAGGAGCCGACCTGGGATTTTAATGGCTAGTTAGTGACCACAGAGGCCTCAAATTTCTTAGCCACTTCTTTCACTGTTCCTGGCAAAGCATTTAGAAAGACAGGCAGAAGCAATCCCATGGCAGGTTACTGGTGTGAGATGTGGTACACGTTTGTAAGATGTAAAGAGGAATCACTTGTTCTATGCCACACAGTGAATGTGATTTGCCTGCAAATTCATTACAGAGCAATGGACGGGACAAGCCCTTTCTCTGTGCCTCAGTTTCTCTGTGACTTTGAGTGTATTTGCCACTGTTCTCGAGCGGCACCGGGCAGATCAAATTTTCTACTCTGAAAATACCACTTAAAGAAGTAAAATTCACAGTGTGGGTTGTGCAGCACTTTAACTAGAGTCGTGGCAAGGACTTAACATTACCTCTCCAGCTTTACCCAGCTTGAAACAACACAGATAATCCTATCTGTGCTATACCTTTATAGGTCAGAGAGCTCCTAGCTTGTAACCAAATAACTTGCTTGATGCTAGACCATCCGTCTCCTCAGCTATCTACTCCAGACATTCAGGGTTCCCTGTTCCCCTTGGGATGTCCCTTTACCCGTGCTATACTGAAGCTCCTTCCTCTTGCTCCTCTCTGTCCCAGGCACCTGGAGGTTTTGTGCGAATAAGCCCTGTCAGATAAGCTGAGTTGAACTCACTTCCTTTGCAGCTGTCTGTCCTCTCCCTGAGCCAGTCTGTGGACAGTAACATGCCTTAGCATTATCTATACCATTTAGGATTTTACACTCAATTAAATCCCCTCTTAACAGCTTCTCCTTCTTCTTCTTCATCTTCTTCATAGGCTATAAAGACCTCGCTTTTATTTTTAGCCAGTCCCGTTAGCTCAGGACTCACAGCCTCTCACATCATATTTTCTGTCCTTCTTCTCTACACCTTTTTGAATTCTCTGATGTTTAGGCAGGCAAAGAGACAGAGTGGAGAGAATGATAATCAGCTGGTGTAGGAGCTATGCTATGGTGTCCCTGTCATACTACAGATAATTGATCTGTCTCAATTATCAACCATTACAATTACAAATTGCTTCACCACTTTTCCCATAGCCTCCTAAACTGCGAACCCACTCCTGCTACCTGCTGACTTACCTGCCTGAGCAGTCAGTCTCTGGACATTATCTCTTGTGAAGGAGCTCTGCAGCAGCTACTGTATTATGTGACTAGGAAAGGATCTGCAAAGGTGTTAATGAAGGAAATGGGGTGGGGTACATAAAAAGGAATACTGCCCATATCATCCTGGTAAATCATACTTGTCTCTAGTTGAAACACTTAGGAAAATAAGTGTCTGGGCAAAATAAGCACTTGTCTGGGACAACCATCGTTTCCAAAAGAGAAAATGAATAAAGAAGTGGTTTCTACCAGACCCCTTTTCATATTATAGCTCAACAGCTCAAAAACTCATCAAGGAGGTAGGTGTAATTCTGTTTTCTGCCTGAGAAGGTTTAGTTCATCCTCTTCCAGTTCCCAGAGGAATGCCTATAATCTCCACTGGTGTTCAGAAGATACTAGGCTCTTCCTGTTGAAGCTGCCATGTACTAATAAAAATTACCGGGGTCAAAGAAAGGAACATGCACAGCCTGCTGATCAACACACTCCCACCTTTGCCCCCCAGCCTCTGCTCTAATGTTCAGCATCTAAGCTGCTCAGACTTAGTAGGAGTGGGGTTCTTCTACACTTGGACAGAAACGCAACTGCAAGCACATGGTTAGAAATGCTGGTAAACAATAGAAATGTACATATATTTCTCTATATAGAAATGGGCATCAATGAAGAAGTGGACTTGGATTTAGGAGCCAAAAGTAGCAGTTGGGCAGGACTTTGGTACCTGTATCCTTCTGAGGGTTTAACCATCAATTTCCCTGTTCCCCATCTGTGAAATAGAGTAATTTTACTTCCTTGCACGCCTGAGGTGCTCTGACAATGCATTAAAAAGATTGAGAGGTACTCATATACTAGGGCAATGAAGGCCACACATCTGCTTAAGATAGCTCACTGACTAACAGCTATCAGAAAAGAGATCTCTACAACTAATACATGAGACCACAAGCCTCACAGCAACCTCCTTAGAAAGTACAGATCAGACAAGGGCCAATTGGAGATTCCCCACGACATAACACATCTTCCTCCTCTCAGCGTAGGTTCATCTGACCCAAGTTTAATTTGAGACAAGATTTACCCTGCCTAAGAGCAGATTTTAACAAGCTAATGTGCTGGTTCCTCTACTCAACACAGTACAGTTGTTGGAAGGTAGCTGGGTAATCCCATCCCAAGTTTCTTGCCTTGAGTAAGCAAATCAAGAGGTCTCCGTGGCCACGGTGCAGAAATCCTAGCTACATGGATGTGTGGCCAATGTTCCACCAGCAAGACGCCCAGCATCCATGGTCCAGGCAACTGATGACTAACTGGCATCACAACAGGTCACTCTCTATTGACAAACATACTAATTGCCCATAAATAACTGAGGTTAAGACCTTAGAAGCTTCCAAAAGAATTCAATAATGTCATAATGAATTCATACTAATGGAAAGAGGCATCACCTTACTTCCAGCTCTCAACACCAGGACCATTTCCCCATCAACTTTTTTAAGAGTTGGGCCTCTAAGGCAGGTTAACACAAAGTATAGAAATCTTGCTAATTTTCTACACACAAATGAGCAGTGTTCGGCAGACTGCTAGCCAGAGACATGGTGAGAACCGAATTTTATTCACCTGCTCTTCACAAGATGCTACAATAGGATTCAGTCACTGGTCTTTGTGGCAACAGCCCATTAACTCATTCTTACAACTCTCGGCAGCCGTAATGGCACTGGCTCACCAGCCCCTAATCATCTGCCTGCCTTTACTAGCATTTACAACAAATTTCAGGTTTTGCCTGTCTGCCACTGCATATGGAAACCTGATGGATTTAAGCAAGGACTAGATCTAACAAGATCAATGTGCTGTTCGGTAGGTGCAGAAACATAGCAATCAGTTTTATAGATGAAAGCTAAGCACAAGGGCCTAACCACTTCTTGTCACTAAAGGTCCTGCAAGAATTTTGCAAGAGCCAATGTCTCAGAGCTGCTGGTACCCGGCAGCTTCCAGCAGTGCAACTGCACTCTGCTGCCAGGAGCTCGCCCCTTAATCGTTACAGGGAAGTAGTCGTGTATACGCTTCTCCGGTGTAAGGCAACTGTCTGTTGTGAAACAGCTGTCCCTTTCTGCTCCAGCTGTGAGCCTGCACATTTTGTCAATCTTTGCATTCTCTTTAAAAAGTGGGGTATTCGTGCACATTTATCAGGCAATCAGTGATACACAATTTCTTAAAGGAAGAAGGATTCTGTCCACCCACTCCACCAGCTAAATTAGTTTAGCTCCAGCCTAATAGCATTTCCTGTATGTGTAAGCAAGAAAGGTGTCACTTAAGGGTACTGAGGGATTCAATTATATGTAACAAGACAGCTTTCTCTCAGTTTCACTCACTCTGTTACTCAGAGGCTTGTCTTTGTGTGTGGCTTTTTTTCATAAGGTATTCTTACTGACAGGATCTGTGTCCCTCTGTTGTGCCAAGAGCCATCCACATAGAGATCAACACTTGATTTGAAGGGACAACTACTGAAAGGAGAGGAGTGCGTGCCTGCACGCATGCCTGTGTACATCCATGCGTTTGAGTGGGTGTTTGAGGAAGACAAGGCAGAGGAGGAATGCGAAACCGGGGAAAGTGAAAAGGGAGATGGCTTTTCATCTCATTCTGCAAGTCACTTCTCCAGCAAGATGCATTTTCAGTTTTTTACCAACACTGCAGCCCATGACCCGCACAAAGATGACGGGGGTGGAATAGGGCACATGAGAAATGGAAACCAGAGGGCCACCTCATTCCACAGCCCTCGGATGTGCTCTTGTCTCCATCTGTCTTAACTGATGTACAGTATCTGGCTATGCCCTTCTATGAGCTGCTACTCAGGCTCATGCATGACTTTGGAAAATACATTTTGTTCTTCTGAAGCCCTCAAGGACAATAATAAATAGAATGAAAACAAAACCACCCCGACAGCTCTTTAGCGGGTGTCCTTCACAGGCATACCAGTGGCAGTTGCCCTGGGATTTCACCTTCACCTGAATGGAGGCCTGTGTAATCACACGACACTAAAGTAGAAGAAAAAAAATAACGTTTCTTGAAGGAACAAAGGAAGGCAACTTGTCCCTATCCTCATAGTTTTGCTAAGCATGACCACAAATAACATGCTGCTTGAAGTCTGCCATGTGCTAGAACATCACTGTGACAACAAGCCTTGAGGCCTGGCATTACTGTAAAACAACAACTGATAATAACTCTCTTTGCCCTTTACTGCTGCAGAGATTTACAGAGTGCTCATTACTATGGTCCTCTTTCAGCAAGAGAAAAAGTCAGTGGGTCAGCTGGACTGCTGGAGTATGTGAGGCTCAGCTAAGGTCACTGCAGAAGATCTGCCCAGGTTGTTCTGTTTTGGTTTTGCAGTCTTTGCCAAAGGGGTTGTTAGAGGTATTTGCAGTCTGACCTGAACCCCATCTTTAACAGTTCTACATACAACTGGTTTCTTTTCATTCCTTTCTGTGTGTTTTTCATTTCTGAGTTATATCCCCAAGCAAAAGATGGGCATACATGGATATTCTTATAAATTGCCTTTCAATAAGTCTTTGACCAAGTATTTAATAAAAAAAACTGTCACAAAATCAAAGGACTCCTGGGTTGGAGATGTAACATTTTCTCATGGACAACATGCCTCTACAAGACAAAAAGCAGAAAAAGAAAGAATAATGGATCTTCTCTTAATATGGTGAAAACTTAACAGCAGGGTTGCTGCTGAGAATTTTGTTATGGCCTGCATATGCAATACATCAGCTAATGCACTGAGAAGCAGAATAAAATTGTGAGAGATCAAGATCTACTGATAATGCAAAATGATCAAATTCAGACTACGAGGACCAGAGGATCCTGCTGAGCTGATACACAGCAGACCAACAGAGCACAGAAAGGGTTCAACCTTGACATAGGCAATATATATTGGGAAAAATAAACTATACTCTTCAGATATCTTACTGGGTTGTAAAATTAAGTATGGTCAGACAAGAAAAAACCTATAGTTACTGTAGGCAGATCAATGAAGACTTTTCTCTGAGGTACCTCAATAGTAGGTCAAAAAGTAAATGGAATGTTGAGATGTAAAAATAATACTTGGGGAAAAATCACTCCTGTGTAGAGTCTCAGTGCGAGGCCAAAGCTCCAGCAAAATCTCATCTGAGCCAACAAAATACAGCTTACGTTGGATTTAAGTGGTGCCTAGACCTTGTATGAGTCATTTCTCTCAGGGGTGGGTGAATCTCACCCGCTGAGAAAAGTACTAATGCCACTGCATACGCCAAGGCATACCTTCAGCTGGAATACTGTAGCTGGTCAGCTCTGGAGCTTTTCTTAAAAATAAGAGGGAGAGAAGCACACACAGACAATGCAAACGATTAGAGTCCTGGAAAGACTTTGGGATGGGAAAGATCTTAGAAAACAGAAACTGTTTAAAGAAGGAACAAGTGACAAAGCACTTGAAAAACACTAAACAGCAGAAACAACAAAACTTGGTTTTCTGTGTATGTGCATGTTGAGAAGGGGCCTCTGTCTATGTTCTCTGATGGCTAATAAGGGATGACAATGCATTGTATTAAAGGGCATTAATCAGCTGTGTAATTTGTAGAAGAATTTGAGATATGAATTGGTACCATAACTCTCATTTTACAGGCTGGAAACGAACTTGTAAAAAAGGCAGTGAATTGGATAAAGCTAAGCAGCGACCTAGTACTGAGACTTAACCCCAGAACCATGCCTTCCTCACAAAACACATCCATTTGACTGCCTCAGGAAAAATCATGCTTGACAATAGCAGAGAGAATGAGACTTGCTCTCTCAAACCTGAGCCAGCCAGCATCTAGCCTAATGCTCAAATCTGAGGGGTACCAGCAGCAAACGTGCTACGAAAAGCTGCAATCCATGGTCCTGTCCTCCAGCAACTTTTAGAAGACCTTCTGAACATGATTCTGGTTGCTACCTCCTATAAGAAGTTCTACACTGTTAATTGTCCCGTGTTTGAAAAAATAGCTCCTCTTCAGTTCATTCTGAACCTGTTCTTGTGTTCTAGTGTTCTTGCACTATGGGTACTCGGCAAAACCTTCTCCATAATGTTCACAATTCTGGAAATGCCCATCATATCCCTCCTCTTACTGCCCCTTTTCAAAGCCACAAAGTTTAGCCTATTCCATCTATCCCTGTGGGAGATCCAGAAGTAAGGGAAGCAGCACGTCAAATTTCTACACACGTTGATAGGAGCAGGTAAATTATGGGAGTGGATGAGCAGCAGAGAGAAGTCACTTTCTAATCTGTCATCCGAATGAGTGCCTGCAAGGCCTGTAATTGGAAACACATTTCTGAGGGGAAAGCTATGCTGATTCCCACGCTGGCTAGTATGTTTAAACGGGTACGGGAGGGAGCAGGAGAGAGGGGATAGGCATGGCATCTGATCAGTAAACAGATGAGACATACAGCTATGCCCTCTAGCTTATGCATTTCAGTACTAAATCTAAGCTGCCTAATCTTGTACCAGAATATTTTTCTATTTGTTGTGCTTGCTTTTTTTAATATTGTTATTTGAGCCACTCATACAGTAGGAACACGGGTACTTGTTTTCCTTCACGCTGGAAACATGGAGGGAACACAGCTCAGTAAGCTAACAACCTCTAAAAGGGTTAGAACAAAACACAGAGGGTTTCAGAGTGGTGAAACAGAAGCAGTATCTCCATCTTTTGCAATGACTCTTTCCTGGAAAAAAATGGATGAAATGTGTCCCTGGGCCAGATTCACAGACTTGAGCTGAGTGATACCAAAATAAATGTGAGTCAGCTCTGGGTCGCTTACAGGAAGAATGCCTTTTAGAAACAGACACGCTGACTATTGCCACGGTACATTCAGGCAGGATTTATCCACATCTCAGTAGATTTACATTCTGCATTTGCTTCCAAAATACAAAAGCATCCACACTTTACAAAAGAGATATAGCAAGTAAACATGAAGAAGGTTGAAGATCAGAGCAAGTCATTCTCAAGAGCCAGGTTGGGTCAGAGGAGGGGAAAAGAAAAATCACAGCTGTTAATGTTAAGCGGTAGCGACACCTTCTCCAAGTCTTTAGGGAACAGCATAGTTGTTGTAGTGGAAGCAAACAGAGAGAACTGGCGATGCCATCACTCGGAAAGGGAGCTGTGCGGCTAGAACAGAGACCCAACCCAATGCAGAGCCTTGTTCCACTTCATCATTAGAAGCAGGCAACGCCTTTGGGTTTCCTGACAGTGAAGGAGCTGAGAACTGACTTTGTGTAACCTTTTTAGAGAGCATGCAGTTGTGGGAGGCAGTGTTTCTCAGACTGGAGGTAGACAAGGGCCCTAGCCTATCATTAAGAAATCCTGTAGAAGTCTCCAAGCATAGGCCACACTGGCTTCAGCTCGGTACTGCCTGCAGCCTCCGTCTGCTGAGCTGAGGTCCAGCATGTCCCGCTACAGAAAGGATCTTCAAACCCTGTCCTAAACTTTCCCTGTACAGGACTGCCACTGCAAGAATGATGACTTTGTTCCACCTCGGAGTTGGCCATGTTTCAGCAGTGAGCTAAGTGGTTTGGGATCCTCCTGGATGACACTAAGAAGTGCTATATAAATGTCAGCTATGAGTAAAAAGCTTCTTCATAACTGTACAGCCATTCTATAGCCATACGCTCTTCTTGAGCATTCCAAGTGACTGGGTTTCCCCTTTTGAAAAGCTATGTAAACACATGCAAAAGTAGTCCTTCACATAATGCAGTGAGGCACATCATTCATTAACGTGCAAATAGGTCGCTCTCCACTTGCCCTCCCACTCACTTCCTTTCCAGCTAGCTGCAAGCTTATGTAGCAAGAGCTTAAATGTAAGTCGCCAATATTCCTGATTTAGCACAGCAGGGAAAAGACATGACTTTCAAAGGCAAGAGAGATGAGCAGAGTAAAATGTATTCTTTCCTCTCTCTAAGCTCCACCCCAAGTTACATTAAGGAAAACTCCAACTCAAAGTCAACAACCCACAGGCAAGTAAAACAGGATCAACAGTCCAACATCATCCATTAACTGCAGAGAATTTTGAGAGCAAAAGCATATCCACATGATTCACAGGAACCCTGGCAAGGCCCCATGCTGTCTGCAGTGCATTAGGTCTAAACTATGCACCAAGAAATTCAGATTACTGCAGCACGGGTTTCAGGTTTGCATGCACCAAGCAGTGGTGGACTGTGGTGGGACAGCAGATCAGTCAGGTACGGGGGAAAGCATGTGCCCTGGTGCAGAGTTAAGGATAAAGAAAATGGGGGGAATTGCATTGGGGATTCTGAAGTCTGAACCAAGACCTCACCAGTGTTCTATGACATCACAGAAAACACGTGGTCCTGAGCCATATCAGAAAAGCAAGAAAAAAAGACAGAAGCAAAGGAAGAATAACAAAGAGCACTGAATTAGCACATTACATGTTCAAAGTGTTGTACAAACATTAAATAATCAATCAACTAATTGCCTAATTAAAAGAGCGACCAGAAAAGGGAGATAGCCGAAGAGAAGCAGGAAGAAGTGGGAAGAGCAGCAGGGCGCTGGGACACCAGTAGCAGAACGTGCTCCTGTTCACCAAGGCCACATTATCCCAGGCAAACCTGTGCCAAATTGCCATGACAATAATTAGCCAGAGTTCCCTGACAGATCATTATGAGAACATTAACAGGGCATTAGCAAGAATTATCCATTTTTCACACATTGATTAGGTGCCATTGCTGGTTCATTAGAGTATTGGCTTTTAATAGCCCCACTCCAACTAGTGGCAGCCCTTCCTTCGCTCCCCTTGCCCCTCAGCACAGATCCAAAACTCTTTAACTCCGAGCAGGCAGCGGACCTGGCCTGTGCTGAATCGCACAAGCACGCAGCCATATGCTGTGTAGAGGAAGCACCTCATTAATCTGGCCAGGTTAGGTAGAGCAAAGCAGCGGCTGTGCACCACAGGCAGCCTTTAATCTTCCTCTTGAATCTACACTGCTAAGGGCGGGTGTCAGGGAATAACCCACTCCCTGCCCTGAGCCATCACTCCCCTATGCCAAGAGGGGCCAGCTCTGAGCTTCTTCCTCCCCTCTAGGTCCTCCTCAAGCCCCACACTGGGAGGGATGTTTCCCTTTCTGTCATCCTCAAGACCTTTCCGCCATACTGACGACTCTCCTCATTATTAGAAAGGCAGGGGTCCCTGCTTCCCCAACTGCTACCTCTCACTCCACGCTTTTGACTGTTTCTACTGATAAGCAAGGATATGCATCAGAGAAAGTGGTCCAAAACATGCTCTAGGGGAGCCACAGGGAAAGGTGAGGTCAAGAGGATCATTTCTGCTGCAGAAGTCAGGTGCTGTACTGTGTTTCTTGCAACAAGAACAAGACTAAACAACAACAACAAAAAAAGTAGACTTACGACTGAGGAATCTATCCCCTCCCTTTCCTCTTAGGACACATCACCTGTCCACCTACATCCAAATTATGTTTCAGTTGAGTCATGCTTGGGAAGATATAGCAATCCTCTTAGTGCTATTACACAACTGATTAGGGCTCCCTAATCCAGCCACATTCAGCACAGATACCCCTCCCAGACCAGGGCACCCCCCCACAACCCAGCTCCCCCACCTTCTTTCTGAGGCTACGCGTCAAAACAAGGCAGGCTGCAGCGTGCAAGATGGGTTACTGAGGTATCAGGAGCTCAACCTTTTGCAGGGATGGCTGGATTATAGGACAGCTGAGTGGGTGTGTAAGTTACTGACTGCAGCCCAGCAAAGCTGAGGGCAAAGCAAGCGCCCTTCAGTGCCAAAAGAAACAGATGAGATAAGGCACAGAGCAAAGAAGGCAGGAAGGTTCACTCTTGACACTGAGAAAGCAAAGGAGAAAGTAAACACTTTAGAGGGTTAGAAAGACAGGAGAAAATACAGAGAAAGACCAGTGTCAGAAGGGGGTTGTGTTGCTAAACTACCTGAGAAACACTGCTGGGAGATGCATGGGACAATGCAGTTGACAGAAACGTAGGGAACTGGAGGGAATGTGAAAGCTGGAATAGAAACATCAGCAGGACTGTATGAAGAGGGCTGTATAAGGTTATGAAGGCACAGAGAAGGAACTTCAAGTCCAAAGGGGATCAGACGGAGCAATGAAAACAGAAAGGCAATGTGTTCTGCATAGCAGAGGAAAAGGGGTGGTTTTAGCATGCCCATTTCTCTGGCCAGAGAAAGGGAGCTGGCTTTCAATCAAGTCAGAAGCAGAAGATGTTACAATAATCAAGACTAAGGAGAGCTAAGACATGAACAAGGAGTCTAAGTGTTGCGAAAGAGAAGAGGAGATGGATTTTCTGTATCTGGTAGAAGAGGAAATAGGTTGGGGAGAATACAAGGGAGAAAATAACTAGCCTTCGTATTACAAGAGTACATGACTGGGAGGATTTTTTCATCATTAGGAGTGATGAAAAGACTGAAGTGACGAGAATTCAAAGGAAAAGACAAGGAGCTTTTTAACACTATTCAGCCTGAGCTGTGAGCATTTGTTGACTGAGAGTTGCAGAGACAGTATGTGACAGGTCAGGGTGCAGCATGTCTAGAAGTTGCGTTAGGTAGTTGAACCTGGATGTGGCAACGCAATCATCTAGAAAGCAGACATCAAGTAGAAAGCCCTTTGAGATCCACAGTACTCATGAAGACAGGGCACTGACAGACAGAACACTATATGTGACTCAAAGTTGGAAGAAGAAAGCAGAATAAGGGAATATGCTACCTAAAAAAGGGAGCACCAGGAGAGCCCTGCCATTTGCCACAAAGCAGCTGGCTGAGGCACAGCACTGCCCATAAAACACAGAGGGCAAATTAAAGAGGGTCTGAGGTAGAACAAGAGAAGAGAAGAATCAAGCAGGGACTGACTACACAATCAGTTCAGAAGCAAAGGAAAGGTGGAGATAAAGGCACAGGTTCCTATTTAGTCTCAAGCACAGCCCCAAGGTTCACGTGAATTTGTGCTGCCAAACTTGGGGAGTTACGAGAAGACAACTTTGAGCTCAGGGGAAGGAATCAGCACGCTAAACATGAGTAGTCCATTACTGTGGAGTCTTACACTCTCTTAATGGGACCGCTAACCAGCTATATGGCTCGAGGTAGCCACAGAGCCACTGAACAAGTGACTGCAGGCTGTCCTGGGCCAAGGGTAGGCCTGACAGCTGCTCGGTTTCTCTCCTCTGATGAATATTAATCAGGAATTCATCTGCTCTTTATGCGGATCCTCTGGGTACTACTGGACCCTGGTAAACTAAAGCACTGGCTCTATTTTTTCATATAGGAGATGCTATGCCTGTGGAGTAAAAGCAGTGCAGTACCACTGCAAATCCTCCTCTGCTTCTGTCACTTAGGCAAAATGTAGGATGGGGGGATGGACACCCTAACTCCCAGCACTTCATCATCATCCCTCGCAATAAGTCAACCACAAAACAGGTAACGCAGCAGGATCCAAATGTCCCTTGGAAGTCACCAAAGCGATATGGCGAGAAGTGGTCCTCCAAGCAGGGCTGATGAATGCTGAGGCCGGTGTGCTGACAGGTCTGAGTACAGTGTGTCGCTGAAGGTAAATCAAGGCTGACAGCCAGTACTTTTACCTTCTCTCTCCTTTCCCTGGCCTTTAAACTGAGCCAAATGGAGTGCATGCAGGAGGACAAAGGACAGGTAGATAGGTGGGAGGGAGAAGATGAGCATGGTGTAGGAGGAAGGGCCTGAGCATCCCTCTGTGGTAGCAGGCGGGAGTTTCAGGGAAAGCAGCAGACAGGCAGCGAGTTCTCTGCATCGAATGTAAATCCATGGGAGGCAGCAGGGCACTGGGGTTGCAATCCTGACCTTGGGCCAAGGCAATCTGCTTTTTAACTGGCAGCAACTGTAATCCAGTCTGTGAACAGATGGTACAGAGAGGAAAAAATACAGGATACAAAGGTAGGCTCTCCAGTATCTGCTCCAAAACCAGCCAACCTTCAGCAAGAAGGTGATTAAAGAAGGAAAGAAGTAAGAGAAAGCTAGGCAGACTTCCTCTATTTGGAACTAATGGTGAAGTTGGATGCCACAGTCCTGATCCCAAAGGACTTGATGGTTTGGGGCTCTTTGGTTGAAATGCAGAAGTAGTCTCTCAGCCACTCACTGTTTCAAAGGGATGACAAACAGGGAGGGTTTGGTTGCTATTCTGGCTAATCCTCAGCTCCTGTACTGGCATCCCAAAAATCTTCACTTGCACTGTTGCTTCCTGTCCTAAGTCACTGTCAAGAGCCCTATAACAGCTCCACACATAAAGACCTCAAATATCAGCAGGGAAGCGACATGAAATCTTAGTGTGCAGAACAAAATTTGCAAGGTA
Source organism: Cariama cristata (assembly GCF_000690535.1). Lineage (NCBI taxonomy): Eukaryota > Metazoa > Chordata > Aves > Cariamiformes > Cariamidae > Cariama > Cariama cristata. The sequence goes on from NW_009623830.1 coordinate 45,410, forward strand.
CCAGCATGCTCTAAGCAGCAACAGACCCGAGAAATCCTGTGTTCAAATACTCAGAAACATGCCAGAAAAGTTCAGACCTGGCACTGAATTTTGCAGTGAATCCTCTCTCAGTACGAGGTGAATTCACACAAACCTTTTGGTTCCTGCCTTCTCACTAACTTAGTGGCATAAATCTGTACTGTCCAGGGTCACTGCACCTGGTATCCCTGCTTACTGGTCTAGGTCATGTAGCCACTGGTCATTAGACTGAGCCAAAACTGCTGTAACACAAACTACTTCACGGGTTTGGCTCAGATTTCAATCCTGGAATCCACAGTTTTGAAAAGCCTGAAATGTATTTCAGAAATAGATAATCAAGTAATAAAAGATAGACCTGAACTACTGCCGTTGCTGGTATTAAAACACTGACACTGCCATACATTTGGGCACCTTTACCAAGTATCAAAGGAAATACTCAGCAGAATAAAATCCGCCTACTATAAACACTTAAACAGTTTGTACATCATCAGTACCCAACAGTGCTGTGATATGTGAAGCCCCGAAAACACGATTCGTTATAACACTAATGGACATACTGGTTTCTAATGAGTTCACCTGGTGTCCTTCCACATTCATTGCAGAGTCATCCTTGCTGAAAAGCCCAACACACTCTGCAGGTTCATGCTGACAGACCATGGGCTCTTAAGCAAGGTATTTTTTTTGTAGCTTTCTGAATTTATGATGCTTCAGCACTTGAGACAAATTGGGATGAAAAATGTAGATAATGTTTTCCTGTGTAGTTTCATGACCTGAACCTCAGCAAGTTCTTCACCCTTTCCCACTCCTTGGAAGAGGTTTGGTTTTCGATCATAACAATTCACTCCCTGCCCTGGTCTGCAAGTGTACTTCCACTAAAGTAGTATTGCTCAAAGTACAGAGACTTGTTCTACAGATAATACTTTGCCTTTCTGTGATATTTTTGTTACAGTGATCTTCACTAACATGTATGCCCATGAACAAGCCTTTCTGTGAAACAGAGAAACCCTGCTGCCTTCGTATTACTGCGGGGGAGACTAAGGCAGGGAGAAAGCACATGGCCATTCAGCTGGGAACGTGGAGGACAACACTGATAGTTCATCCCTGGCATAACTCCTCTGAACTCAGAAAGGAATGCAAACCCTGGCTGGAACAAAAGCAGGTCCTGCCTTGCTCAGAGAGAGACGTCTCCACACTGTCTTCCAGGCACGGCAGAGTGGGTGCCACCATCTCAGACTAGGAAACAAAGCAGAATTTGCATCTTCCATAAAGGAAGAATGCAGGTGCCTATGAACACATAGGAACACAATAATGACACAAGTGGGGAAAAGTGTGCGGTATGCTTTAACATAATTCTGCCAGCGCTCTCCTCCTGCCCTGCAGCACCCATACTCTCTCAGCCTTAGGTTTCCCAAACCCAGGTCTGCCAGAACCCCTTGTTCCTGCCCTGTGGCTCCTGGACGTGCCGATCTTGGGTTGCCACTAGAACGCTCTGCCAGCACATGACTGGGCAGTGCTCTGACAATGTTCCCTCATGAAAAATGACACTTCCAAAACAAATGCTTCAGCTTAATGGATGTCAGGCTGCTGTAATTTTGAGTCATTAAACTTGCAACTCTGACAAACACTCTCAGTATGTTCTTTCTAATTACCAGGACCAAGCAGATTTAGACAGGGCAAATACAGCAGGCTCGCCCATTTGCTTACTATAGCCTGACATCTTGTTCTTTTCTCTTTCCCCCCTCCACTATCACCCTAGCTCTGCTTATTTATTGCACTAGCGTGTGCTGTTTTGCCTTGCAAATCCTTTTGCACAGAGACATTCTCTCTCAGCCAGAGTTTTAACAGAAATTCTCCTTCCCCCGTTCCTCATTCTTTCCCTGCTCATTAGCTTTGCTAAGCCCCTTTGGCTGTGAATGTACAGCAGCATTCACACTGACTGACAGTGACCTAGCAAGAGGACATTGACATTACTGCCTCTCAGCTTGCTGGGATCTAGATGCCTACCCTTCTGCTGTTACTTGGTGGTCTGTCTGTCTTAATTCCCTCTGACTTCAGTGCAGCCTGTTTGCGATTTCAGTCTCTCCCTGTCTGTATTTTCATCCTCTGTCTGCTTTTATTTTCACCTTTCCATCCCTCACCTCTCCTGAACCTTGTCCTCTAAACTCTCTGAAAACACCCCCTCAAAGAAGCTGTTATTTGACGACTGGCTTTGCTGGTAGGTTGATGCAAATGCATATGCACTTGAAGATTGTTGGAGCAAGGACCACCACTCATTCTCCCTGCAAAGGACCTGCCCCAAGGGGGCCACATTAGACCCCTCCTCAAAATACAGAAGTGGAGGGACCACCAAGATCAATGCATCTAGTTGTACATGATAACAAGCAACAACATGGCAATGTTTAATGCAGAACAGTCCCCAACAATAAAAGATGTACCATTAACCATTACGCTATTCGGCTTTTCCTCCCCACTTACTCCTCATTGTCCCTCATTTCCAACATGTTTTTTATTTTAATACCCTCCTTCTCTCTTTCTTTTCTTCATCCTCTCTCTTCTCTTGCTTTGCTCTCTTGCTCTTAGAATCTACCTTTCTCCCCCCGGCCAAGCATACATTGAATTTCACTGTTAAAAAGTAAAATAAAGACCTCAAGGGTTATGAATTATCTGTCCTATTTTAATAATTAAAGATGAGTACACAGAGCCAAGGCAGCTTAGGCATTTGTCTGAACAATCATATTATATCAGAAATGTCTCGTGTTGCCCCTAGTAAAATACATCAAAGAAATTCCCACCCCTGTACGGCAGTTGTCCTAGTCCTGCCCTGGGACCATTCGGCAGCCAGTCAACCTGGATTTGATTGGGGAGTATATATTTAGTTTCAATGGATAAGGTTTGATGGGTTTTGATAATCTGCAACTTACAGCTAAAGAAAAGCAGCTTATTATTAAATGCAAATAAAATTAAATTAAGTCCAGCTGTCTGGATGCAGACAGAAATTACATAAAGTCCATGAGGCCCTCTGGAGATCTTAACTTGTCAAGAGAACATGGTCTGAGAGCGCAAAAACCCCTGCTTCAGATGAGCCGTAGCCAGCAATATGTCAAAAGAGCAATACAGATTATAAGGTGACTTCAGAAAGCATGGGCACAAATGAAGAAAGGACCAGGAGAGCTGAGAGGGAAAGGGATGGTCAAAAGGTTTGTAACTTGAAGAAAAAAAGCTGTCTAGTTTTTAAGAGCACCCCAACTTCAATTGACAGCAAGCATCTTGCCCTGCTCCACAGAATGACTGGATTATACAGGAGATGTAGGACAGTGCAGGAATTGCTGCCTCCAGCTTCTCAAAGAGTGAGTGGAACAGGAAGAAAGGAAGGAAAAAAGTTATAATGAACTTTCACTCCTTTAGGGAAGAGAGAGAAGCAATATGCCCTGACAGGAGCAGAAGCTGTTTCAGAAAAAAGAAATACAAAGAGAAGCAGAAATACTCCTTGCAAACTCCCAGTTACACATGGCCCAGCCAGAATCGATCGTTACCCACGGAGAGGGCCAAAGGAGACCTTCACAACTCTGCTCTTCAGGTAGCAATAAGTGCTACATGTCCCAGTGGTGCCAAACAAAGGCGTATCTAATAACTTGACTGTAAGGGTCACAGGCTGTAGTCTATCATGAAATGCACCAAGCCTAAAGCAGAGGAAGTGGTGTGCTCCTTTTTCCTAATCCCTGCCTCCAGAAAGGCATTCACGCGTTCTGCAAAACTTACGCTAACACAGCAGCAGAGCTCGTGCGACAGACTATACGCCAGGCCTCACGGACTGCTTGGGAAAGCTCGTGGGTACATAAGTCATGCTCAGCTCCCCCCTTGCTACCGCTCCTCATCCCCCTCTCTGACAACGGATCGGAAGCCATTTCACAGCCGTCACACTTTTTTGTTACGTGACATGTAACGAGAGGAGGAACGCTTATGTTTCAGTAGCATTGCCAGAGGTGAGAATACTTTGGACATATAGTTGAGTTCACGCTAAGTGAGGGAAACTTTCATTTTGCCCTGACTCCAACAGCTTCGTTACCAAGCCCTGATATTGTGTTATTCTTAGCTTTTCCTGTGTCATTATTTTTTAGAGGAGAAGCAGCAGATCAGGCATTTAACCTGTTTGGTTTAATTCATCCAAATATGTTAAATGTGTGCAATGGCCTGGGTCACTTCCTTCTCAGTCCAAACATGCTTCACCCATTCTTTCCTTTTGATTACACAAACCAAAAGCAGGACTGAAACTGCCCTGACGTTCAAAGCCCCAAATCTGAACCTGCCTCACAAGCTGTTCCCTGAACTCCACGCAGAGGAGTTCAAGGAAACAGGCACTTGCACCTTGTTCTCTTTTTCTGTCACTCTCGGCAGGAGGCAATCAAAAAGTAGGGCACCGAGGAACAGGACCACAAGGGAGTGGGAGAGGTCGTCAGTGTCCAGCAACAACTTTCCCACTACCAGGTCCTCCTCCACCTGCATGGCTGTGGTGGCTCTCGCATCCCCCCTGACGGACTCAGCCACCACACTTCCCACCCACCCCATTGTACCTTCCTGTGCAAGCAGGGCTACCGGGGTAATGGAGCGTTTGTGCATCCCGCTGTTCAGCCCTCATACACCCCATCCCTAGGCCAATGAAGGGGAAAAAAAAAAGTTTTCATGGAGTGACACAGAACAAATGAATTTTTGTTCAATAAATCATTTCAGAGAGACTATTGACTCTAGGACCTTTGAATGCATCGACCCATTCATAAAAGTCTCATCTTCTCTGGTACCCTGTACACTTGCCTTCCTTTCCACTGTCACAACCACTACACTTCATTTTCTTTTCCTTTCTTTTGCTGTTTCTTTTCTCTCCTTTTTTTTTTCCATTTTGACCCCGTAATCCTATCTTAACCTTCTAATCCTCTCTGCAGTTCCCTCTTCTTCCCCTGATCTCAGCTCCATATCATTCACAGGCTGCCACACTGACAGGAGAGAAAGAACAGCAGATATTTACCAAAGTATTACCATAAAGATTAAAGCTAGCAAATATCATGGCTCGCTCCTTCCCTCCAGCCCCTGGCCTAATGAAAACACTCTGCACTTTCCCTTTTCTTGGAGACAAAATGACAAAGCCCTATAATCTCTACGGTGGAAGAAAAAGAAGACCCAAAAGTGATTAAAAGGACAGAAAAGAGAGCAGAAAGGGAAATAGAAGCAGGAATAATATTATTTAGCACTCCTGTAGGACCTGACTGCTGATATTATGCCAACCTGCAGTATCTTGTGCTTTCCATGTGCTCGCTTTCTGTCTGTACTCGCCTCTTATCCCCAACACTCAGGGCATAAGCTCCCTGAAGGAGGATTCTCCTTTTTGTTCTCTGTGTGCTCAGGGCCCAGCAAAAAGGGATAGAGATGCACAGCCCTGGTTTGCAGGCATGGCCAAAGCAGGAATAAGCAGACCTCAAGGCACTTTACAAGGGAGACAGCTATCACCAACCCCAAGCTGCGAGAAGGACAAGTAAAGCCCAGCAAAATGGGGTCGACATGCATGGACATGGTTAGGGAAGTGGCACTACCAGGAGGAGAGCTCGTACAACCTGACGGCTGTCTGTCCCACAGCCTTGCTGCAGCCAGGACATCAACAGAAGTGGACGAGGGGAGACCATCAGAATGAGAGAGGGAAAGTAAACAGAGAAATAGAATAAATTAGAAGAGAGAAATGGAAAAAAGAAGGAGAAAGGAGAGATTACAAAAAGGAAGTAAAATCAAAGGAAATTGAGGATGAAATGGAAAATGAGAAGAGAAGTAAAAAGTAGACAAGAAAGAGCCAAGCTACGTATGATGAGAAAGTAAGGAGAGGGGTTCTCCAGCACATGGAAACAGACTGATCAGAGCAGGGGGAGGGAAGGATTTTTGTGACAGCAGAAGTGACATGCATTGTCCTCTTTGAGGTCCAGCCTTTTCAAAATACAACTGTGAAATCCTATGGCACTATAAACCAGGTAACTATATGTCCAGCCACGGGAGACATATGCATGAAGTTCAGACTTCTCCCTCACTCTGACACATTCATCTACTTGCTTCACCATCCATCTGCACACACAGAGACAAGGGGTACCATGCTGAGGCCACAGGATTTATTGACAGAGCAGGTACACTTGAGTCCTGCTATGCACAGAGGGTTATTACAGAGGTAAAATTCCAAGGACTGCACAGAAGACCACTGTGCACACAAAAGCTCAGCTCTGACCAACTCACAGCTACAGATCCTGACCAGTTTGGAAAAACAGTTTTTTCTGTGCATCAGGCTGACAATAACAAACAAGCAACCCTCACTTTAAAAAAGCCCAGACAAAACCAAAACCCCAAACCCAACCTGCCTGTCTTTTCTACAGATCTAGCCAATTCAAACAATTAGAAAGAGGAGCTCAACATACTTAGAACTTCATCTTTCTTCATATGTAAAGTCTGCAACACTGTTCTTGCTGCTGGACTCTCTCATCCAAAGAAAGGGGCTATTCCCTGCAGATAAAGCTGATCAGTAAACGGGTGGATGTCACCCTCTCACTCTGCAGTGAGAATCATGCACTTGCCTGGACTGCTTCCATCAAAAGATCTCAAAGCACTTGATGAATAGTTCATTAAAGCCTGGCAGCACCTTTGGGAGATGGGGAAGGAACAATGAACGATCACTTCAGTCATCACAGAAGGGTATCTCCCTTTAGACTTGAAAGCAGAGCTTGTTAGCAGTGCACAGATGCACCACAAGACAGTTTAAGGAAGCTCTGAAGAATACCTCTTCCAGTTGAAAGTATAGAGGCAATTAAGTAGCTAACCAAAGTGAAATTTGGCCAGGAGACAATAAAGCAACCCTGCTTTTCTCTAGCACTATTTAACACCTTTCATTCACATAGCTTAAAGCACTTTTTGAAGGTGTTAAGTATTTTTATCCCTGTCATATAGCAGATAAGGAAAGGGAAATCTAGGTAGGAGAAACAGTGTGCCAAAACCCACACACAATGAGTCAGAAGCAGAGCACAGAACAAAACTTGGGTTTCCCAGCCTTGCTATCCCACGTGTCATGCCATTTCCCACATTATCTCTGTGCTCAGTGCATCTGGACACATCTGTATTTAAAACTTTCCACTGAGGAGGTGAGACTCATGCATCCAGCTGGCCAATATCCATCCCAAATTATAAATCCACAGATAAAACTTTCAGTGCATTCTCACTGCAAACCACAGATTGCCCCATCAATCATCATCTTCCTCTGTATCTCCACATAAAGCACAGTATATGCTTAACAAACATCTGTTACCAACACACCAACATTTCCGCTTGCAAGGATATTGTAAAGAGCAGAACCTGAGCCAAGCGGTACTTAGGCTCTGCTCCGCAGGATGCTCTGAGGCAACCACAGAGGTGTTCAGGGGCAGCAGCACAGACCGACTTCCTCAGCTTATAATGCTAGCTAATGCTTTGGATTTTGGGAAGAGGGTGGGAGCACTGCCAGGAGGACCTGCAGTCCTCCTAGGATGTACTGCTTTTCCAGAGACGAGGAGGATCTCAACTGGCTTTGTGTTTTGATGGTAGTGGTGCAGAAGGAATCCTGCTACAGAAGTCTCTTCCGGACAAAGCTGGAGTACACCTGGGGTCATCAAAATTTGTTTTCCCATGATGCCCATGCCAGATAGTCAGATGAAAAAGGACTGCCTGGCAGAGCTGCACTTTGTGTCAGACAGAGTTGGTTGGGCAGGCTCCAAGGTGCTCCTCCTCCTTACTATTTAATTACTGTGAACAGAGGTTTTAACAGAGAGAGATGCTATTTGAGACAAGGCTGGTTAGAGAGATAGCCAGGTCCTTGGAGTTAGTAATTAATTACCAGGCATTCTCAGTCTTATGACATTAACTGCTTACCCTTTTAAATAGTGGTAAATTGGAGATACGTGTCTAATTAGAGAGTTGTAAAATGTTTTGGAGGATTGAACAGAGAGAGAACTTACAGAGATGGAGTGGGAGGCAAACAGCTCTCTGGGAGGAAAGGAGATGTGGGAAGGAGCTGATGTTGTTACTATGAAAGGCTGTTTTATTTTGTAATGTACCAGAGTCCTGGTTATCTGAAAGGACTTCTGGCTCTGCCTGGCTCCACAGCTGCACGCTCCCAGAAGAGGGGAAGCAGGTAGCGTACTGGGCATACACAGGATTGATTTCTTCCTAGAAGGTCAAAGACAGACCTTGAAGTCTGCCACTACTATCAAGCTAGCAGATTTTATATTTCACGTCCTAATAGCAAGCATATCCCCATCCACTCCAAAGATTTGGGAAATATATACTAACAGGCTGTATTAAATACACACTAGGTTGGAATTACTGCTAGGAGATCAAAAACACTAGGGGCTGTTACTGCAGAGACATACCTGGATTTACCGTTCTTCAGAAACGCAGACTTAGAATACTAAGTTCGTGGGGGTTTTTTTTCCCCAATTTAAATAGGGGGAAAAATAATAGCAAATAAACCATTCACTGCTAGATTTCTCTTGAGTGTTGTATGATCTCAGTCTCTGCTACCAGCAACTTATTAGAGCATATTTCAGGTCAAAACCACCCCAAGCCATTTTCCTGTATTTTGTGCAAACGCTTTTCATTTGCACATTTGTACTCTCCAGCGGGCTCTCCTGGGAATTGAGGTCAGTCACATGGTTTAAGAAGTTTGTTACAAGGCAAAAGGATTTCTTGTTCCATGTGAAATAACATAGCTCAAATAAAGTTCAACTGAAATAATCACAATGATCTAGCACGTAACCAAGTAACAGGCAAGCCCAAAAGAGTTTGCTCTAAGGGAGTATGTATTAAATATTCCTCCATTTCTAGCTCTGATTTCTATGGCTACGTCTCATTCGCCAGTCTCCATGCCCATTTATTCCCATCTGAATACTTTTTCTCCTACTTTATTACCTGTAAAAAAATAATCTAATGGCCTCTGAAAGATACCAGAGTTTCATTCGAACGGTGTGCAGAGTGGCAGAGTTCTGGCGATCTTACCATGCTCTGGTGCAGCAGGAGGATGGGTTTCACAAAGGTTTTTGTCAGGTGGCTTTGGGTTTCTTCTACTAAAAGATACTACTTAGTATCTTCTTTCTTCATGGGACTAAATATTGGAGACAATATGTTCCTTGGGCAACATCTTTTGTATAAGATTATAAATGAAAAGACTGCTTATAATCAAAGATCACTTGATGCTTTTCAAAGGCATTGGGTGCAAAGACAGTAGTCCTGTCTGAATTCCAATTAGATTAATTACAATCTGCCTTCCCAAAATCTCCTTGTAGTTCCAACTGGATACTTTCTTCTTTTTTGCTTGTTATCTTAAACCTGCTGCCGTTTGCCAGTCAATAACTTCAGGGCTGTGCCTCAGAGGTGACTGTGCTTTGAGCGACAAGCAGAGCACAGTGACCCCTCCATGGGTGCATTCCTACATTGTTACCAGAGGTGACAACTCACCTCAAAGATTCCAGGGAAGGTAATAAGACCACTTTAAGAAACAATGAATTTTAGAAAAAAAAAGTAGAGCATGACTCTGTAAAACAAGAGCACAAATGAGCGCATTGACTCAGTTTACAAAGAACCAAGAAGGCGGCATTCTGCTGGGCTATACCCTGTCTTGAGCCGGAGCACTGACCAGGCACACGATGCTGGGCGATGCACATTCTGGAAGGGATTATCTGAGTTACCTCGTTGGCTTCTAAATTAACTGTAATCATTCAGAAATGAAGATTCACGTATGGCAAACTCATTAAAATCCTCTGTTCAGAATGGGCAAAAACCCAAACATAACGATAATATGCACCGAGACAAAGAGAAAAAACGAGGCCAAGTGCAGTACTGCACTGCAATACAATGTCCCTCATCAGGTCACCCTATCTGCAAAAGATGCAATAGTAATAAAAGGGGTTCAGGGACAGGTGACAGCAATGAGTTATGGTAAAATTTCTGTAAGAGGGGAGACTGAAAACACTGGGCTTTTTGCTGCAAAGAGGAAACAAATCAGGCTGGATAGTGTAGGGATATATAAAATAAAGAAGAGTACAGCAAAGGCAAACACCGTGATAAAGCTAGGGGGCACCCCCTACAAGTGAAACGCTACCCATCTGAGGCTGGATAGGATTTGCTGCTTTCCTACTATGTGCAGTAATGTGTGGAACTCACTGCCACAAAATAATATCCATGCAAACGCTGTCCCTAAAAGGAGTACAATACAGTTACATGTGAACTGCAAGAATATCGATGGTTACTTTATACACAATGGAAAAACCCCTCCTCACAACCCCTTCACCCCAACATCAGCGATATCAGTCCTTTTGCATCAGACTACAAGCAGGAAACAATCTGTCCAGGACACAGAAATTTCTCCCATCAGCAAGTTATTCCTATGATTCTATGATTTTGCATATTTGCCCACTTAGGAGGGTTTTATATTTTCTTATATAATGCAAATTAAAAAATGCAACATACTGATGTAAAAGGGTTCTGCTATCATCTGCTGTTTCATAAACTCTTCTGTTTGGGAGGAAATTCATATATGCTAAACAAGAGTCTGTTTGAAAAGCACTCTCTCTTAAGGATTTTTAAGTGTTCAGGCAAGAGAGAAAAATGATCATCCTATCTGTTTTAACGAGCTCATGGAGGACCTGAAAAGAAATTTCACTTTCAGATGGCTTGTGTACCAGCAGCTAAAAATTCCCCCCTGCATCATGTCACCCCTAGTGACTCTGAGTGATCTCCACGAAATGTTGGACCTGGCATTGACCCATCAGGGAATGCACTCATTCTCAGTAAACTTTTAGGGAACAGACAGCTTGTTTCAATAGATTTACAATATCAGTCCCTGAAAGGACCTGCCGCCGACAAAGCTCCAAGATTTACAGGTCTGTCATCTCCTATGACCCCATCTAGATCTTCCCAGTCAGTGAGCTGTTACACACTTGGTAACCACCTTTTTGTATTCCTTTCCTGAAAAGCAAGTAAGTGTATTGAAAACCAACAAAACACATTGTACTGTTATCTGTAGGCTTCTCTTCTCAACCTCCTTGCCTCCTTTACAGAGATGCATGAATGTAGGCTCCTCCTTTACCAGCATGCTCATTTCTCTGGACCAGAATCTCCATTTCACAGACAGGGACACTAAGGCACAAGCACCAGTCACTGATTTTCTCGGGAACACAAAAGCAGCCAAGTGTTCCCTGCACGCAGCTTCATTTCCACTGAACTGGAACTGCCAGCTCTGGTCTTTCTGATCACAACTGAGAAGAGACGATCTCCTACTTTTGCATTACATTAGGAGACGTTCATGCGATATCCTGGTCCAGCAGACAGTTAGGTAGCACAGCTCTGAACAGGACCTATAAGCTGCGGTTCCAGTCTGCAAAGATTTTGGTCACCTATGTCCGGCCACTAATTTGCTAAGACAAATCTTCTTTTTGAGCCTCAGTTTCTCACACTGCAAAATGAGGAGACTAATAGTGACTTGCCTCAAAGAAGAAATTTATTAAAATACTTTGAGATCCAGAAATGGTAGGGACTACTGAGCTAAATAATCTCAAAGTAATTCCATGTGCTCTTGCATAGATCTGACAACAACGTATCTATGTATGCTTTTAATAGAGGTTAACATTTTCATTTTCTCTGAGCATATTTCAGGCTCCATCACATAAAAGCAAAGTCTACACAAGGCACCACCAAGCAGAATGCACAATCATTAATTTCTGCAAAGCAGCCTTGGTGTCTGTGAAAACACTCGAGGTAACTCAATAAATTAGAATAATAAACACAAAGGAAACCAGAGAACAGGCAAGGGCAGGGCAGAAATCACAAATGGAGACCAACAGCATAATATATGGTACAACGACAGTCCAAACCGGGCCTCTGTGAAGCGCCGGGGAGCTGCTGGGAAGCATACGTGAGGTGGAGGATATCCAAGTCTTGGTACTGTTCCCTATTACTCCTTGAATCTCCTATGAGCAATTTTAATTTAAATATCACTATGCATATGCCACCAGGGCCTCTCCCTGCAATGCCTGCAGGGAGATCTTCAGCTGGCAAGCACAGCGCAGCTCCTGTAGCCACAAACGCTCAGCGGAGGAACATTTGCTGATGCAAACACGAGCCTCAGCAGCAGCAAGCGGCGCCTAAGGCTGAAACAGGGCCGCAGGAGGGGACGCCCGGCTGCTGTCAGCAGGACGGAGCCTGGTGTCAGCAAGGGAGATGGAAAGGGCTTCATCTGCCCACAGGTGTTACGTGCTATTCTCTGCCTGCGGGCAGGGAGCACAGGAGAGGAAGGACGAACAACTGTGCCTCTAAACAGGTTGCTTCTGGCTCCTCTATGCAGTATGTATTCCTGCAGAAGCAAATCAACCCCAGAGGGGAGCAGAAGGAACCTTTAATGCTGGAAAAGCGTATTAATTTCTTGTAGGAACGTTTGCTCATTCCTAACGCACCTGTCTCATGTGATAGTAATGGCACCCCCAAGATCTCCCAACCTGGGGCTCCCCACACCAGCTCTGCCCCTGCACCCCTTCCACTGCTCCAGACCTATTTCTTTCCCCAGCATATTAGCTTATGTGTCTTAAGTGCTCACTTTTGCAGCTTCTCCTATTTCAGTCCCAAGCTTCTTCTGAACAGAAAGTACCATTCACATAAAAATGACATGGACAGACAGAAAGAATTAGGTTGTGAGGAAAGATTCAGCAAACTTGTTCCATTTTCCGCCTGGATCAAGACCAGAACCCACAGGAAGCCTCCAGAGGTACTATCTGCTGCAAACGTACTGTGACATTTAAGAGACCTCCTGGCGAGTCCTGGGAGCAGAGGAATGGACTTCTAGAGGAAAGTTTTCTCTTTGCAACACAAGGAATTGATGCTATTTATAACGATTCCTAAAACCAACTGGGCATGAAGACAATCAGCATCTGTCCAGGCCCTCGGGGAGACTGCAGAACCAGAGATGCTGTCTATGTATCTGTGCAGAGCCCACTGCTACAGCATGAAAGCAGCAGGGTGTGTAGAGAGGAGCTGTGAAGGGCCCAGGCAGGGCTGGGGAAGGGGGTTGAGGGGAAGGAGACGATACCAAAGGGAACAGGTTTTGCATGTGAGTGTCTGTTACTTGAGATCATACAGATGGTTTCTCTTTAGCTGTGGTTTTGAAAAGCCCCCTGCCTACTCTGCTGGAGGCCCTCTCCTGCCAGAGCCAAACCTAGAGCTCCCAGACACAGGATGAGAGCTCAAAGGTCTTTGAAAACAGAGAGTGCATTATGCGGGGGAGCTGGGAACTGGAACTCTATACAGGCAGCATCACACACCTTTGTCTGCTTGTCCTGACAGGGCAAAGCCCAGGAGCAGCACTCTGACCTGGTCCTCCTGCCTGGCAACTGGTTCCCCCCATGGTCTGCCTCCATCACCACCCCTCTGTCTGCAAGTAGCACCCCTTTCTCCTACCCTGTCCTGCACAACAATCCTCTGTTTGTAATCCCTCTGACTCAAAAAGGGGCCTTGCCCATTTCCCCCCGCTCCTGCTGCTCGCTCCATGCTCACACAGAAGTTTCCTCTCCCTTGTTTCCCTCTGACACATCCAGGTTCCCCGCAACTGGAAACGCTCATGCTGCAAGGCCCCTCTGGGACATCAGGTTCCTGCTCCTCTCCCCTGCCCCAGCAGCAGCACAGACAATTGTTTTCTTGATCCATTAAGCCAGTAAATGAGGCTGGCTTAGCTCAGCACCGAGAGCCAGTGCTCTGAGCCCAGGATCTGTCTCGGCACAAGAAGTAACGCTGATGTGGACACAGGAGCAGAGGAGGGATTTGTGAGTTTGGCACCATGCTCTTCTACCGCCAGACACTGAGGACAGCAGCATCTTGAGATCAAATCAAGCGAGCTAATGTAGCCTGCAAATGTTTTGGGGCTTGGCCAGGTGACCGTGCTTGCCTTCGTTGAGGCCATCCACCCTGCTCCAGGAGAAGATAAATCAATGCAAGGCAACATCTGCCAAGATATTGACTTTGGTTCTGCTCACGGACTGCCTGCACTTCAGAGGTGGGTAATATTCAGCTTGATTATCTCTCACCGCCAAGGGGAAGTTTCTCTCTATGCTTAAAATCACTGGGATGAGCCAAAGAGGAATCGATCTGCGGGAGAGAAATGCTGACAAGAAAACATAAGTCGGAGACAGGATGAGAGGGGACAATGGGTGAGCAATGGAGACAGCCTCTGGCAGCTTGCCTGGCCAGGTTAGCAACGGCCTGGGTCACTACAGCCGTAGAAAGATTAAGACCAAACACATTCATCCAAACTTTACAGCAGGCCCCTAAATGCTCTTCTCCCTCTTCCCCAAATAGCTTTTCCTCTCTTAACTTGTTCCTCACCCTCCTGAAACATCCCTTCCCTACCCTCCCCTGAATCCTCGTTGCACTGGTTGCTTCACATGTCCCTGTAAGTCCCCCTGTTCACTGCTTAAGTCATGACCCTCTGATTGGAAGGCTCACTGCCTGTCCCACTTTGTGTCTTATGTCACATGCCACCTCCCTGGCGGCGAAAAGCCCCAACAGCATTCATACACTGCACCACATCCACCCCTCAGGTAGACCCTGATTCTCATGGGCTCATATCCCAATGCAGAAGATGATGTCACAGCAGAGAAAGGTGACATTTCATTAGCAGAACATGCTGACAAAGCCTCATGAGGTGAACATTCAGCAACATCGTCAAACTTTCCCAGGATAAAACACTGAGCCTTCAACTTGTTTTTCTTATCATACTTGTGGTAAAACATCCTCTAGGTCCTGTGGCCCTCCAATGACAGCAGATGAAAAAAAGATCGGAGTCCCACCGAAAGAAAATCAGTTTTAGGGATAGTCTTGACACAGATTCCTATTTCTGTTTGCCAAATAGGCTAAGTGTGACATGCTTGGACTAGAGTGGCACTGACTACAGACATCATGCTCCTGGGATGGAAGGGAGAAGGGCAGCCACAGCAGAAGAAACAGATAAGGACCTCCCGGCCAGGCTCACTTGATGTCTTGCTGAGGCACTTCTCTGAACCTTTCAGCTGTATTTCTGCCCATGTTCCTGCCATTCGCCAAGCCTGAAGGCTGCATAAAATCGAGCAGCAGAGGTGGAAGAGACCCTAAGAAACCACCTAGCCTGTTCTTCTCCGTGAAGCATGGATCAGCTCTACTTCATCATTTGTGGCATCTGTCACTCCTTGTACATGTCTAGTCTGCCCTTAAAGCCCTCCAGTGATGGAGCTACACAGCCTCCCAAGGCAATTTGATTCAATGTTTTGTTATCTTTACTGTTGCAGAGTTCTTACTGACATTCAGCCTGTCTGTCTTGGGACAACCTTAAACCATTCCTCCTCATCTTCTCCAGCAGAAGACCTCATTCCTTTCTTTTGTATCTCATGTACCTGCATGCTGTTATTCATATCTCATGCTTAGTCCTCTGTTCTTTAGATCTTACAGCCCCATTTCCATCCATCTCTCCTCACTGACTACGCTGTCTAGATTTCTGATCATTCCCACTTCTCTCTTCTGGTCTACATCCAAGTCGTGCATATCTCCCTGGAAACATAAAGTACCCCAAATAGACATAGGGGCTCTACTTCAGTGTATACAGTCATCAGCAAGCAGCCAACACTACCCCCAAAGCAGGGACACAGCTAGAGCAGAACACAACGTGGCATCCAGGAAGACACTGCATGATGCTGTAAAATCTGCTGCATGCTTTTCCTTCTTTCTCCTCTGGGAGTTGGATGCTGCTCCCACTTCAAGCCCCACGTGGGGGGGCGGGGGGGAAAAAGGCATTGAAAAGGCTAACTGATCTGACTACATCCAAGGTCCTTGACCCACCTGGCCTGCATTTCAGCACCACTTCCCAGCTCAGATAAGAAGCAAGCTGCATGTGTTCCCCCACCTTTGGGCACACTTTTCAAATGGATAGACCTGCATGCCTCTGACTCATCGCCAGTACTGGAGACTCGCCAGGAGAATAGGAAGGGAAGAAATGCCACTCTAAAGGCCAATGAATACGCATGAAGCATGCTACGCAAGAACCCCTGTGGACCTCCTTGTCCGGGTAAAAGTCCTACAGATGGCCCATCACTAAGCATAGCTGATGCAGTGGGGAGGACCTGTGGGTGGACAGATAATTTGATATTTAGCTGAAAGAACTAAAATGGGTTTAATGCAGTGCTAGGAAGACAGATTGCCTGCAGCACCTTCTGCTCCTGATTATGGATGCCAATCTCAGGTTTTCCTTCGGTGTAAAAGCAGCCAGGATGTGCAAATTTACAAAAAGGCTCCCAGTCTCCCAAAAAGGAAGTACCACAGGAGGATAATAAAGGGTGACCAGCAATGGGGAACATCCCTGCTACAACACCAGCAGCTGGTTTAGTTTTCTGCAGCAGCTTATGGTTCTATTGCCAAACACGTGGGGCTGTCTCCTGCAAGGACAAGCCTCTCCTGCAATGGACAAATCTGGCTGAAATGGTCCTAACTCATGAGCTAAAGACCTGCTGCTTGTCTTCAAGGTCAGAGAGGTCTGGCACTTTGAACACTGAGGACTTTCCATAACATTGCACCGCCACTGCCTTTCAAAGGCATCTGCCACCTCTGCCACCTGCACAAGAAAATCTCAGGTCTGCACCCCAGCATTGATCTGTGTCACCCCACATCAGCATCATGCAGGAGTGTCAAGCTTCTCACCCAAGAATGAGCTACAACACAGGGGAAAAAAGCCCCCAGCTGCCCCCTTCCAAGTTCCAGCAGTAGAATCACAGCAAGTCAAGGAAGCACCGCAGGGTGTTCCTCTGCTGACAGCAGCAAGGGGGCTTTCGCACCAGCCTGCAGCCTCAGTTCTTGCCTGTCAATCACCTCATCAATGAATGAGCTCTCCTTCCACTCTATTTCCAACTTGGGCTGCAGTTGAAAGCAGGAGAAGCAGATCACTGGGATGCAACAGGCATCCAACTAACATTCCAGAAAGAGCTTCTCTGGTGACACTGTCACTGAAATTGGGAATAAAACCTCTTAACACCAATGTAGCATTAAGAAGCAGGCACTCCTTTATTGCAGTGCTGGGGTCATGGAGAATAGCTGTGCCTATCATGTCCTCCTTAGCATCAAATTCCTACAGTTTTTATGCACTTTTTCTGTCGAATCATTGTTACGTATGTTTTTTTACATAAAAATGCATACTATGTTTGCTCTTAAATTTAACCTTTACATTGATTGGGCTTACCCATTACACGATCTCATTAATATTACAATCGTACTATAATCGTTGGTCAAAACTACTTAGCTTTACTGATTGGAATCCTTGATATTCAAATCAAGATGGGGAGGGGTAAGGGGATTGCGAAGCCGCATAACTGGCGTCCATTATGTCTAACTAGGATCCATGACTGTTTCTTTAGTTTCTTAAAACAAAACTTAGAAAAATCCAGTAACTACCTGGTGAGGTACCTATAGTTACCTATTTCAAACTTAATACTTCTATAGTTACAATTCTATGATTACACACAGTTCCTATAGATACTTAAACACAGCACACCTTTACTTATTTCATTTAAAGTCAAACCAATTTTTATATCAAATCTCATTTGATTTCAGGTATCTGTAACAACGCAGCCCCCACCTTCTCACTAGCCCTCCCACACACACCCCTTCCTATGAGCTCTCGGGATAAATAGGTACCGGGCATTCTGTGTAGGAACAGAAAATAAACACACTGGGAATACTCCTCAGGCCCAGTTTGAATACAAAGGGCTGACTGAGGGGTCATGCCCAACAAGAGAGCTCAGAGTCTGCTCTACCATCTACAGCAGAAGAGCCAGGGCACTGCAGCCACTATGGTGCTCCCCCATCCTTCTCTGCTTTTCCCCCAGCCCCCCAATCTTGCTCCCAGGTCCAGAAAGGAGGGAAATTCAAAGGAGATCAGAGATAACCAAAGAGAGAGAAAGAAAAGGAAGAGAGGGAAGGGGCTGGAGTCAGGAATAAGGACATGTGTTGGGGAGGGGTGAAGGGTGAGGAGGAGATGGATTGAGACAGAGAGAAAGCAAAGGAGGGAGGGAGAAGATGGAGAAGGCAAGGAAGAGATGTGACAGACAACTTCATCGAGCAACGTGGCAGGCTGGATGGGGGACTGTGCCAAGCAGAAGGAGCTGGGTGCGATCTGCAAGAGGGGAGATAGGAAAGAGAGATTTCAGCTCTCTGATGAACTTCTCCATCCTTTCTCTCTCAGTGGACAAATCTCTGCAAACACATTCTTCCCTGTCCTCGCTGGCAGGAGACAGCCAAGGACGGCAGTGGAGAGAAGGCGGATGAGGTACAGCATGTGCACAACTCGAAGGCTCTGGGCACACTCCAAGTCTCAGTAGTAGGTATAATAACAACAGGCCCTAAGGAGTGAGTCTAGCTGGCAAAGGAGGCAACTCCTTTTCTGTTCCTCATTAGGATGGGATCTCCTGTTACTGCTGCCCACATTTAGCACACTCTAAGGGGTACTGCCCCCATACACTGCCCTGAACTGTTTACTGCCCAAAATCACGGCTAGCTTATATAGCATACACATGAGAAATGCAATCTGACTATGCATACTTCTTTATGCTTTCTGTCTTTTTTTTTTTCCCCTCCAAAAAACATGAGGCCAGTACCACCTGGAGCCTGCCCCTATTCATACCCCCCATAAATAAGTTGATCCATTTCTGACAACCGCCATTAGTGTAAAAGTTGAGGGGGAAAGTCACTATGAGCGGGCTGCATTTGCTTAGTTTCTTATCACAAGGTACGTGGTTCACAGGACCCCAAGTCAGCTATTCACAAGGTACTCGCTTGCGCCTGTAAGCCCTGTCTGAGCACACAGCCAGCACCCCCATCTCGGCCCCACCACACTCAGGAGTGATTTCAATTAAATAGCAGTGTAATCTGAGAAACAGACAAATATGCCTGTGCAGACGTATGGCGGGTGCGTGCCAGCAACTGTGCAGATGTGTGTGTCATTTTTCTGTGGCATCTCGAAGGATTCTGGAAAGCAGCTTCCTCCCTTACGGTTTCTCTAGCCCCAAAATGCCTCTCTGCAGTGCTGCCAGCGACTCCGATGGTCAGCGGTGTGGGGTAACTGGGTGGTGACAGCAGTGACTGGTAGGGAAAGTGCATCCAAAAGGGGTTACTTAAAAAGGAGTGATCTGCTGTAGCCAGGGGTTGAGCACTGGGGTCGTGAGGTCCCTGCAAGTTCTGCTGCTCAGGGAGCAAAGAGGTGATGGGAGATGTCCCCATGGCAGGGGAGAAGGGTGCAGGTGCCTGGTAAGCTGTAGGGCTTCGAGGTCCTCACCCCGCTGTCAGGAATGAGAGCCCCGCTAAGCAG
This sequence comes from Cariama cristata, assembly GCF_000690535.1. Lineage (NCBI taxonomy): Eukaryota > Metazoa > Chordata > Aves > Cariamiformes > Cariamidae > Cariama > Cariama cristata. The sequence continues at coordinate 64,845 of NW_009623830.1, forward strand.
GGGCCAGCCAGGATACATCTGTGGGGCCAGCCCATGGAGCTGGAGGCAGGGGATGGAGTCTGCCTGAGAAATGGCAGAGGGCTGTGGAAGGACCATCCCCGTTTAACCAGCGCACCAAAGGCTAAGGGGTCAGCAGAGAGGAAAAAGGGGAGGGCGGGCTGCAGCAGTCCCTCCCCATCTTCTTCCACCAGCTTAAAACCTCCCCTGCCCTTTGACTCGAGGGGACTGCTAATAAACCTGCCTGCTCTGAAGGGACAAACAGGCCCCACTGAATCATGGCTCACGCTTGCCCCTGCTCATATGAGGAGGGGGGCTCAAATGCCAATGCCTCTTCCCGCACAAAGCCCCTGTAAACAACCGTCTCTGCTGGCGCAGGCTCCGTGCTCTATAGCTGCACGGAGGGAGACTACAGATGATACTATGCTGTATTTGGCAGAGAGGGGACAATAATTTTTCAGGGAGTAATCACTCTCTGAATCCCATTTTTCTCCAAGTTCAGAGGACACCCTAGAACAGATAGGGGTTTCCTAACATCCTGGTGCTACCTGCAGCACTCAGTAAAGTTGCTACCTTGTGGTGGTGGTGGTGGTGGTTTTCTCCCCTCTTGAGCATTTTCCAATTCCAGCATGTTTATTTATGCCTGGTCCCCTCTGTCACATGCACTCCTTTCTGTTTCCTGAGAAGATGAGCATGGGGCCTGACTGTGGACAAATTCTGGCTGACTCCTGTTGGGAATCTGGGCTGGGCATAGGAATGGAGCTCACTACGAAATAGCTGGTATGAAGGAACCAGGTAGGCTTTGTCACTGCGGTTCCTCTCTTCCAAAGGAAAAGAAAGAGATAATGATGTTAGAACATTTTAACCTTTCTTTTTCTGAGTTTGATAGGCTTGGCCCGAGGCACCTTTCCTAGCAAAACCAGGCTGCTGTAAGATTGATTGGTTGGGTGCAGAGTTTAAAGGTAATTTTCTCTTGTCACATGCACATAAATTATTGTGGCTCAAGCTGCGATCAGCTCCACGACTCACTTGTTCGACTGCTTTTATGCCTGGGCTCTGATGAGAGGTTGTAAGAACCATGTCCAGTGCTTCCCAGGCAGCATCGTATATAAATATATATCAAGAGCACCACAGGCATATGCACAAAGTTAGTGTCCAGGGTGGGGGGGAAGGAAGGGGCACGCGCCTGCATATCTGTACAGCCAGGGACTTCCAGCTGCAGAAGTTGCCGCTAGAGCCTTGTTTGCTCATCTATGAACCTGTTTAAAATGGTCTGTCCGTGAACACTAGGGCAAGGAAAACTCATCCACTCAGATTATTCACAAGGGGGAGAGAAAAAAAAAGATGCACATGCACACACACAAAGGAAGCACAGCTGCAGCCAAAGTGAGTTCATTTTTAACATTCATGAAAATATTCACAGAACACTTCAGTGCTATTTGCCTAAATTTTGCTGTTTGGAGTAAACACTTCAGCCAGCGCAGGCTGTATGTTCCAGGCACAATACCGCATCAGGGATTAGGGGTGGCTCTTGGCTCCAAGTCACAGATTCACACTATGTCCCCAAGTACATGTGGCCCCCTTACTTTAAGGAACAGACTCACAGTCTGCTGCTGCATAGCTCCCGACTCTTGGTCATTGCAAAATGACTTTGCAGGCACCCACAGCCATCGCATTCCCCATCCATTGCAACCTTACGCAACAAAGGCACATGTGCTCTGCCAAATTTAAACAGAAAAACAATGGCAAACAATGACAGCTCTGGCGTGTGCCTGGTCTGGGCAAGCAGACCCCTTTCCCCCTCTCTGCTTCCCCCTCCCTCCCCTCAACTCATCCCCTTCATTGGTTTCTTTCCCTGCGCATCCTAAGCAGTTCACACAAGGGAAAATGCTACAGCACACAAGGGAGACTCAGCTGAAGCCCTGAAGACAAGAGCTGTGTGCGTTGTCTCTTCCTCCTCCATAAATACAGCTGAGACGACGACTGGATAATTGGCTAAGTGCCTGTCAGCTTAATAACAGAGAGAGAGAGAAACACAGAGAGGGAGAGGGCGAGATTTGTATTTACTATTCAAAGTCATGGATGCTGCCTGCCAGTGGATTTCAACATGGGTTTTGTTTGCACAGTGAGGCATGAAAAGTGAATGGACATGCAGTCCACGGTCTCACTTGCCCAGCCTCGTGTGAGGGTGGACAACCCTTGGATGGAGGGGGTGAGACAGCAGTAGCTGCCATACAGATATTGTTGGGTTCCCGGTTGGAGCATCCCTGGGTTCTTACACTGGAAAAGCACCATCACCACCCCTAGCAAGGCACTGTTGTCACTCATACACTAAGTCACACCATGTTAGGGGCACTGACAGTGGTACATCTCCAACATGGTCACCCTGCTGTCCCTGAGAGGAGGGGGTGCAGTGGCACTGTGAGGGGCGGCTGCACAGCTATGTGACCACCCCTATCCCACTTCGCAAAGGCACAGCACAGGGGCTGGTCCTTGCAGAGCTGGAGCTCTCTTGGCCTTTCCCTCCCCCTCATAAATCTGGTGTTCTTCTAGGAACCCATCTAAGGAGAGCACCTGTGATGAGAAACCACTCGGGCACGTCTTGCCTCTCATGGGAGGCTGTATGCAGAAGACAAGCTTCTCTGCTCTTCAGAAGCTTTCACTACTTCCCTCCGCCACAGAAAGTTTCAGTGATGAAAAGTAGTGGTAGGTTCAGGTTGCTACTGGATAGGGACAGTATTGGCCAGATCTACCTGGTGTTAACCACTGAACCTCGGAAAAGGAAGATGCAGTATTCTGTTCGCTTGTCGCTTTTTTCCTTAACAGCTTGAGCAACTGAGGCACACTGAAGCAAAAGGACACTTCCAGCATTAGTGATGGTTACCAAGGCCCGGGAGCCAGAAAAAGCCACACAGACCTCCAAGCAAGCTGACTGTTACCCTGTCCATCAGGCAGGGTTACATCTCACCTACACAATGCTTGCAACTTTACAAAGTATATGAACATTTGTACAACTACACACGCAAAACCACTTTCCATTTTTAAATGGAGGCAAACGTAGGGAAACACACACTTGCACACAGGCACACGCAAGCACGTAGCCCCTAAACCTCATGCAGATGTGTTATTGTAACGGATCTGCTGAACTCCAGGCCTGTCCAAGTATGCTCAATTCCATCAAGTGAGCTCTGACCGAAAAAGCCCAACCCCAGTGAAATCAATAGAGCTGCGGCAGGGCTGTTTCTCCTCTCTTTGCACAGGGCCGAGCACAGTGGGGGCACCCTGCGGTCACAGACGGCCTCTCCCACACAACCGAGTTGCTCCTAATAAAAATCTGCAGAAATATATATGCACAGGGGAGACTGGCTGTTCAGATTATTTTGAAATAGCTGTTTTCTAGGCAGAGGTGAAACTCATCGTTATTAGTTCCCATTACTTACCATAAAACCAGGCACGTTAGATGTGCCTGAAGCCTGAAGCAAATACTTTGGTGTCAGATTCAGCTGAAAATCACATTCGTTTCTTCTTCAGCAACAGAAGAGTAAAAGAAAACTCAGTAAATTCCTGACTTCACCTTTATGGCCTCCATTGCACTTACTCCAGCAGAGCACAAGTTCACACAAGCCAGAGTGAATTTTGATGGACAACAAAACTAGGTACCTTCAACGAAAATGGCTATATTCAGCCTCGCAGTAAGCCTGTTGAAGCCCTGCCGCTGCATCAGCAGTGAGCTGTGGCCCCGCAGCTCTGTCAGAATCAGATGTCTGTGGGTCTGGATATAAAGGGCAGGCACGTGTAATATATATTTTGAAAACTTATAGTTATGAGATAGCAAATTCCAGTAACTATGAGCTATTTTAAGACTAGGTCTTTCCTCGTGACCTGCTGGGGGGGGGAGCAAAGTGGAAGAGGTACCAACTCTGAGACACTCCAGGTAACACGTACTACTATATAAATTTTAATGCCAACTAAGTAGGAAAACATATGGTACTTAGCTGCAAACTGAAGTGTGTGTGCAGACTCAGGGGAGGAGGTTAAAGCCATACAGTCTGATACTGTCTCTCCTCCTCCATCTTTCTGAAAGCAAATTATACATACAGTCTTATTAAACATACGTAATTTTACCACAGAAAGAGCCTTCCCTTTTCTAATTTCCATTCCACCGTTGCTTGTGATGGGTTAGTCCCACTTTGCAGAAAATGCAGTATCACAAAGGCCCCACTCACCACTGGGTACACTGTACGTAAACATTGTGTGTGTGTGTGTAAGGAGAGATGCTAATCGCCAGCCTCTGACCATATACATATTGCAACTTCCTTTGTCATATGTATGCGCACACACTCACATATCTATGTACGCATGTGTGCTTTCATATAATGGCACCATCTGCTGCCAGACCTAGAAGTTTTGCAACATCATCTGTTACCACATTTATACATATATATATATTTATTTTTTAAGGAAAGTATCAGAAGAGTACAGCCCCTTTTCCACTGATCCCAACAGACCCTCTCTCGATGCATGTATGCTAGATTTGATAACGAAGGCTTTGCATATACTGGAGAAAGATAAGAGCATTTGGGACTCGTAGTCAATACCAGCACAGATGAAGACGGACTAGGGAAACCTCATTTATGGCATTTGCTGGGCTGTTGTGTGGCCAAGCCAAAAGGCAGCCCAAGCTAATGGATAGGGCGCTAGGCTGGGTGCGCCTGAGCCCTGCTGTGCAACCCTGGGTGAGTCCCCTCACCTCCGGGTGCCTCCTGCCCCCTCCCAGCCTCTGCCCGTCCCAGCTAATAGCCTGCACGCCCTGCAAGAGAGGGCATCTCTTACTCGGTGCTCGTGTGGCACTTAATACAAAGGATGCCTCAACTTAGCGGTGGCCTTTAAGTGCCGCAACAATACTACTAATAACCAAGGTTACAATTTTACTGCCAAGACTGTATTATTATGTAGCATTATACCTTTGAACATGCCTATTCTCATTTCTAGCAAAGGGCTCAGCTCAGTGCTCCCTGTTATAAATCATATGCTAATTATAAGTGTAATCTCAACAGCTTTTACTTTTCTTTTGAAACGACTGTATAGGGCATAAACTTTGTTGTGATGCTGTGTTGCTACTTTGCCTGAGATGCCTTTGTCCTCTAGCATAGCTCCATGTGTAGAATATCAGCTAACTACTGCGAGGCCAAGAACAACAGAGTTTGCATAAATTGCTTGTATTGCAGGATCACACCAACAGCGCTTTCGTTACTGCTGGTAATTTGATTCTAGCCCATCCTTTGACGCACGTAACTCAAAGAAACTAAGTACCCATTAGGATGGAAGTTCCTAAATGTGCTATCAAACTGAAACTTCGTATTATTTAAAAATACCTGGTAAAAATGGAAATTGCACACTCAGTTAAATGTTGGTTTTCATCAATGCACTGGCATCAGATTGATTTAATTCTTGTTGAAAAGTTGATGCTTGGAAAAACTCAGGAATGATGAGCCAAATTCTGGCCTTGGCGAGATCCCAGTTCTCCAATGGGCTGAGCATCATCTGAGCAGCACTCAGCAGTTTGAGCCTTGTATGAGTCACTTGTACCTCTTTATTAGTAGTCCTTGAGAATCTGCCCCAAAGACAAACGTGGTATTTCTGGCACTGCCCTTGGGCTTTGGTGGATTCGTACTGGTATAACTGAGCGGGTGGGAATGGGCATGTGACCCATTTTGGCTCCAGCTAGCGATGAGCTCCATTTCAGAAATCATTAAAGGCCAAATCTGCCCTTGTGCCAGGGCTACTAAAAGCCCTTGGTAATCTGCCAGTCCCACTGACCACCTGCAGAACAGTGCTTTAAAGGCACTTTGGGGTGAGCTGCTGCGATGGTTCCTGAGAGAGCTGATCTTTCCCTCTGACACGCTGCACAGGTACCTGATCCCACAGCACGGACTCCATTGCCATTTTTCTTCTAACCCATCTTAAGGGCCAAACACAACAGAGGCACAGTTCCCTCCCTCCCCAGTCTGTGGTGGCTGCCCTTCGCTACTGCACATGTCCCAGCTTAGCCAACACCCTCCTGTTTCTCATCCTCTCCATAGGTTGGAAGTGTCTAACAAAGCACAGGGTCCCTGCCTTTGCTCACCCAACGCTCGCAGAGCAAATGAGGTGGGAAGGGATGCCAGAGGCAGCTAAACAGAAGATTTGGGGCTGAGGCTTGTTTTTCTTTTCCTGTTTTAATTACTTTTGGGGGATGTTTTGTGTGTTTGTTGTTTAGAGATTCTTTTTTTTCCTAGCGTCAAGCAGGGAAGTTGCATACAAAACCCAACAACCTCATGATGCTGATCTTGCAAGTAAAACATTGGCAGGAATTGCAGCACACAGTTCCCTCTCAAAACAAGGTTCAGCGTCCTTCTTCACTTGCTGAAGACAGAGTTAAAAAATGAAACCTTATTAAGTCTGACAGGTTTTCTGATATACAGTGTCATCTTTGAAACACCCTGCTCTCTTTTCTTGGTTGTAGCTGGCCAAACACCCAAAACTCTCCTCAGCCCTTCTCACCTGTTGCAGCTCTCAGACCCCTCCTGTCTATTTAGCCTTGCTCTAAGGAGAGGATCATTACCCTTTTCCCTGTGGATAGTCTATCACGAGCTATTTTTATTCTCTCTCTCTGCAATTCCCTGACCAACTTCCCTATGCCAAATACTCACTAAAAGTCATCAACCTTCAACAAGGCCAACAAATCAATCAAATCTGCCGCCAGGTCATTTAGGAGATGAGCCAGTATAGAATTAGGAACATTTTTTAAAAGTCCATAGCAAGGAAATATTTTAAATGCCATAGCTTTAAAAAGTCATACCCAAACTTCTCAGACTAATTGTATTCTGAGTAACAGGCTGTAAATGAAGCTCCAGAGGAATGGCTTCCTTTAGGAACATTAGGGCTTATAATAAACTACTTTTCTCTGCTTCATAGATCAGTCCACCTACCCATTCTTCCACCTACAAGTGTAACGCTATATACAAATGCATAAAGCCCCAAAGGAGCAGAATCATTCAGAATACCCTGTCCTCAGTGCTTTGCTGAATAATTTGCACCACAATTTACACACAAAAAAAAAATGTTTTCAGTTATTGTATCACTATGTCCATTGCTTTTATTTCTCTCCAATCGCATATAATTTTTTTCCTCTCTCCTACATTTTCATTTCCCTTCAAGCTACAGGATGGAGCTACTGGGCATCGGTAAACTGCTGCTGCACACTCCCTCTTCCCTCTGAAGCAGATGCATAGCAAAGATAGGTGATATGATCTGTGTACAGAAATCTCTTACCTATCTCTCTGTGGAGGTAAAGATCTGCTCTGAGCACAGTTAGTATAGACCATCTAATGGTTTTTCCCCCCACCTAGCTTTTCCCCTTGTATTGTCACTAGTGCATCTATAGGCAGGGAGAGCAAGATGCCGGGAGTTTTTTAAACACAAAGCTGTCTTAAAGTGAATTCTGTTTTGGAGGGGCAGGGAAAACAGCGAGGTAGAAGCTAGCAAACTGACCTTTGCTTTTAAAACTGAGGGAATGAAATGTCATCCTGCAGGACCTAAAGTGTACAGGATAGAGGGAAATCTCACCCCTTCCAGCCTCGTATGGCAGCCCTGTCTCCCAGTGCAGCCTGGCTTCTGCCTCTCCTCTGAAGGAGGGACTGAAACATCCCAGAAACCTGTGGCTGGTCCCAAGGAAAGAGAGGGGAGAAAACTGCCCTTCCTAGGAAATGTGAAAAGCACATAGCTGGCCAGATCTGCTTAAAGAAGGCGGAAGAGGGAGAGAAAGCCTGTGCACTGGCCACAGTCACTTCTGACAGAAACGCAGCCTGCCGGGAACACCATATCACTCAGGGCAAGCAATTACATGGCCGGGTGGTGTGCTGCTCCTGCAAACTGTGTCACTTGGCACACATCTGGCTGACACAGCTGGATCACCTCACTCAGGTGTTTTATTTTAGTGTCTGACATAACACTGGCAAGCCACACACAAACACCGAAACCGCTCTCCCATGCAGTCCCGTTGAGCTCGCTGACGAATGCTTTACACGCAGCACATGCAGGCACCATCTCCACCATCCGCTCAGCCCTCTCTGCTGCAAATGCAGCTTTAGCACACCGTGTCTAGATAAACTCAAAAGCTCCAAGGTTAAGTGGGAAATAGAAATCCAGTGACCCCTGGCTGGGCAAGTGAGCTTAATGACTTGTCTGCTGCTGTGTGTACCAAACATATGCCAGCAAACATCTGCCTGAGCTGCCCCTCCAAAATAAATGATTGATGGAAGTGATTTGCCTTTAAAAATGGGATAAGTCAGCTGGGAGTCCTGCTAGAAAAGGGTTAATGGGATATATGAATTGCTAGTGAGTGGAAGGGAGAGAAGAGAAGCTGGGAGTCAGAGGCAACACCCCTTGTTAGGTGTTTACCATGTCGCATCTAAACCCCTTCCATCGCATATGCAAGGCAGATGAATTACTCTGTAAATCCTATTACTCCGTGTGGATAAATCTTACATGCGAGTTAACAAGTCTGGAGAGCTGGGGAATGGAAGCTGCTGAACAGATATTCCAGGATCAAAACAACCCAGCACACGGGAGCTGAGAAGCGATACGCGTACACACACACACACATCCCTTCTCTCGCATCCTTCTTCCCTGATCCCATCTTGCTAGCTCACACACCCCTCTATCATTAAATGGGAGGGATGCAGGACACAGGGGATCATGTAGCAGACCATTTGGTGACATCTAGCATGATTTATTTCAGAGAAAGAGAAAGAAAACTTTGCTGCTGCTGTTAGCTTTGCTAGGGGATTGCTCCCTTGATGCTTCAGGGTTTGTGCACTATCAGCTCCTCATACAGATTACAGACTTATTTTAAATTAGGTCCAGTAGTTTTATAGCCATAATACACAGTGTGTGCACACACTCACATGCACGGAATTTTCCTTCGGTAGGGAAGTTACTGCAGGCAAGTTGAGCAAGGCAGAATTTGAAAAAGAAACCCACAGGCAAAAGACGACTGCATTTTGGCTATTTGGGACGCTCCAACTGAAAGCCCAAGTAGGCTCAGAACCATCTTTAGAAAAACTGCATGACAAATACAGAAATACAACATTCAATACTGCCAGTGAACAAGGCTTCATGTGCAAAGACACCCTCATCACCACCACTCAGACGTGCAGGCACAGCGTAAACCCATTGACTCAGCCCCTCAAAGAAACCAACACACGGAACGATCGACAAGCTTCATAAATGTCGGAGCTCTTACACCATTTTTTCACCAGCCTTTTCAACTGTGGTATCCATATCCCCTCCCTACAGAGGGGAAAAATAAATAAGTAAAATTAAGAGCCAGAGTTTCCCAAAAGAACTTGCCCAAGAGTTCCGGCAGCACCAGGGATAAAGTTTTTGCATAGGTACAAAGAGAAGTATGGGAAGATCAATGGAACATCTGGCAAGCACAGCTGGATTCCTTTTCAATTTCTCTATTGATACTGCAGGGTTGGTGGAAAATGTACGTTCACGAGAGCTGGCTAACACAAACAGATCTTTCCCCACCAAAATTCTTTTGATCCGGAGCACTACACAGAGGAGAGTGGTGGCAAGAAGTGTTCAAAAGCATTGCGATTTTTTTAATATCAAAGCACAAACACACACGCAGAGCTTGTTTGTAGCAGCTGCTGCTACTGCAGTTCGAGAGGTAAAATAACACACACTCTCACAGAGACATATCCACATAAACCTGTATCACATCACATGTATATGTTGCATACGTAGAAATATAGATACACACATAGAAAAAGAAAAGTTGGCAAAATGCCCTACCTGAGGATGGCTGTGTCCCCCTGCCTCACGGTGATGTTATCGGTACCTCGGGTAAAATCCACGCTGCGGACTGGCAGCCCTGTAGGGAGAAGGCAAAGCAATCTCAGTAGGACCAGCGGTAATTGTTTCCGATCAGGCTGAGCCCTTGCTACCATGGCTGGTCTCGTCGAGTTTCACTGTCTGTACTTGTGTGTGTCTCTCTCGCGTGTGTATGTGGCTAGATAGATGTAGAAAGAAAAACAATAATAATAATGTACAACTCTCGCTCTGATCGACAACCCCTGAAAGGGGAGGTGATTTCACAGTCCTTAGCTGCCACTTTCTCTTGCTCTTTTCAGTCTCTTGCTGGCTTCTTCCCCTCCCCTTGTCTTTTTTTAAGGCTTTCCAAAAAAAGTCTTAGTACAACCTTCAATTAAAAAAGAAAAAAAATAATAAAACAACCAAAAAACACAAGAGGAAAAAGTCAGGTAGCAAAATAATTTAAAAATTACAACAATTAAGTCGACCCGTTTGGAGTGATGGAGAGAGGTGAAAAAAAGGAAAAGGAACAAGGCGAGTCCAGTGCCGCCGGG
>NW_009623831.1:0-8031 GCF_000690535.1 Cariama cristata
TCCCCAAGGCCATGTTCGAGGTACCTGTGGCAGCTGCATTTGCCATTGCAGAGCTGCTAGAAGCCGCAGATTTCCAAGGTGGTCCTTGTCCAGGGCACGGATATCGCCCTCGAACAGAGGCTGGTATTGCCAAAATAAAAAACCAAGCCTCATGGCTTAGAAGGGGTCAGATTTCTGCTCCACGTGAGCTTAAGTCCACACTGTGAATCAAAACACTTTGAGCTGTAGTTCAGACTTGGAAGAACTAAGCACCAACTAATGTTGTTTTTTTTCTCTGATTTACTGATTATTAGTTTCTACAACGTTGTTATGCACAGGCACGGTATTACCGTACGCTACAGTTGTGCCAAATCTGACAGCCCGTGTACAGGGTTCCCATGCGTTGGGAAAGGTGATTTCAGGCAGATACAGAGGGGAGAGGTGCTGCTGCCACCGACATAAAGCTTCTAGACCCCTGAAGCCCAGCTTTCCATGCAAGTGCTATAAATGGCCAAGAAGATGAGAACCAAATCCCATGAGCCGGTGACTGTGCTGAGGGGCAACAGAGTCATGAGTGGACTGAAACGTCAGGTTGCCTGCAATGCTTTGAGAGGTGCTGCACCCCAAAACGGTTCTCCCAGATCATCCCACTGGTCCACACTTAATTCCTCACTAGATGATATCTGGAAGAACAAGGCTGTGGTCCAAGCCCATTTGCCCCTGAGCTTTGTGTAAAGTTATCGCCACAGGGCGTGGGGGTGGACTTGCCTGGAATCCTTCGTGGTGAAAACAATTGCCCTCAGCTCATGGCAGCAGCGGGACATAAGTGTATAGATCAGTGTAGGGCCATATATGAAGGTTCTGTGTAAGTATAGGTGCTCTGTATGTATATGCATTTAAGTACTGCTTGTCAAAGGATGGTTTTCAGTGGAATTGAAGGTGCATTGAACAGTCACGTTCCTCTCTTTTTTCCCCTTTGTGTTTCGAAAGGAGTCTTCAGGGAATTTTGGATGAAGAACGTGATGACGTCCTTGAGAGCCTGGACATGGACTTCACGGTAAGACATTATCGTGCCATTCAGACATGCCATGCATGTACTTGGGTAAGACCATGTCTCACTGCAAATGACACAACTTGTCTGTAAACTCAAACTAGTAACAGTGCTATGTCAGGCCCTGCAGAAAGAAAGAGTGATAGATGTAGCACGTATATATCTGTCATATAGATATAGCATCCAATGTTTTCATTTATTTGCATAGATAATGGAAGAAGGTTCCATGGTTGCTGTTGAACTTAAACAAAATGGTGCCAACATTCCCGTCACCAAGGATAACAGGTCGGTTTTATATTTCTTTTAGTTATCCTGTTGTCTTGTAATGAGTGTATGAAATACCATATCTACCCATCTCCTTATACTCTTAGAAAGCTTTGGACATCAGCATTGCGCTGTTGGTCTTGTCCAATAGGTTGTATGCTTTCAGTTCTTGCTGTGTGTGCTGCATATGTGCCAGGCTTGAGCAGTTTGTGCAAGCAGTGGATAAGAAGGGGATCCTTGGACAGCCTGGCATCTGCCTATGCAGAAATGCCTGGCCTTATCAGGGAAATTCCTAACGAATGTATGAAATACCCCTGAACAATATTTTCAGGGAAATACAGACAACTTGTCTGGGAAATCCAGCTACAGGTACACCTCTGTAAGGGTGGATTTTTATGAGCAAAATGTTTCCTGCTTAGTTACATATATGGAATGTATCTTGTGTATAACAGAGAAGGAGCAATCTATCAATAAGGTATTGTGTCAATATTAACACAGGGGACAGAGAGAAATTCTGTGGCCTGAGTTATGCAGATGATCTGAGGACCCATAGGGATGCATGAAAGGGCTCTCTAGGAAGCCTGAAGTATAGCGTTTACATTGAGCTGATTGTACAAGTACAATGTCGCTAAACAAATCCCCATCACAAATAGAGAGAAGAGTGAAACCATACTGTTTAGCAGCTGTGCAAATATTTATTTTGATTTCAGGGTGATTCTTGGGCATTCAGTGGGAGTTTTGCTGAATCTACCCCATTTAGGTCTGGAGGTTCCATCTTAATAGCGAAGTGTGATAGGATTTCATTGGAGCGTTCGCGTGAAGTACAAGGAGTATTATCAAAATGAATCCATGTTGGCCAGCATTCTCTTTTATTTGATCCTCCCAGCTTATTCAATGAATAAATAATTGCCAGTGGTGACTGCTCTCAGTAAAGACTGAGTCTTTACAGTAGAGCAGGTCATATGGAATAAAGGAATAAGGAATAAATTTCTCTATAATTCTCCTTTTAAAAAAGCACCTATTGCATTACTTGTTTGATTCAAAATATCTTTGCAGGAAAGAATTTGTTGACTTGTATGTGAATTATGTGTTCAATGAATCGATACGGAAGCCATTTGAGGACTTTATGGATGGGTTTTTAAGAGGCTGCCCAGCTAGAAAGTGGAAGATGTTTCTCCCTGTAGAGCTCCAGATTGTTCTCCAGGGACACACAAAATTTGACTGGCATCTGCTGGAAAAGGTATTGGATACAAGCGCAGTGTACTTCTGCTATATCTGCTGAGCATGAACTCCATCTGACCTGTTCTGTCGTTGAGTGCGTAGATCATGGACAGAAAAACAGAAGCTAAAGGGACTTGCTCTTTTTTTGGTTTGTGTTGTTTTGAGTCTGTTTCTAATCTACGTCAGGTACAAGAATAAAGGGTGCTAAAAATCAAGTTGTAGCTCAAGGATTCTCATATTAATCTTTGAAAAACAAATGAACAAGCAGATTCCAGAGGTTAGGAGGATTCGAATATCTCTGAACAGAATTATAAAATTTATCAGATAAACTGTTGCTGCTTTGACTAAAAATGGAAATAGTGAGGATTAACTGGTCTGTTTTTTTTTTTCTCTTCAACAGAATGTGATCTACAGACGGTATAAAAAGTTAGATCGAACCATCAGGAATTTTTGGACTGTGTTTCACAAACTCCCAGAAGAAAAAAAGAAGATGTTTCTTGGTAATATATCAGGCATTTTAAACTTGTCATAGCTCTTTTCTCTCCTCCACAACACATGTTTTAGATGCTTGCACATGAAAAATACTGTAGTTCCAAACGGCTTTTTGGCATGTTCCCCCCCCGCCACCACATTTTCTAGTGCAAGCCACAAAGAAGTGACACAAAGAATTGCACAGACATGGCTCTGACGCTTCTCACACCCCTTGACTTTTGCTTGCATGCATCTGACCGCCTTGCGCCTTGCAATGGCTTTGTCCCTTACTTTTGTGGTTATCAGTTGCTGGTCAGAGGCTTCAACTTGTGTGGGCAGGCTATGTAGACGTAAGCAGTTCAGCTTGCTCAGAGGATCACAGAAGCTAGCTCATCCTTTTTTAAGTGCAGAAGGTCAAACCTAGCCTGGCCTTTCTCATCCACAAAGTCTTTATAAGTAAAAGTAAAAGAGGGCTTATAATTATTATGAATCAGCAAGAGACTTTATTATATTCAGGTACAAATTCAACAAAGCAAAATAATTAGCTTATGGAAATAGACATATTTTTACACTAATTTTCCCTCACGATTTTCACCCTCTGATAACTTTACCTTGTTTTCTTTAATTTGCTAACTTGTTTTTCTTTTTCTTTTTCCCCTTCCCTCAGCTTTTTTGTCAGGATCTGATCGAATCCCTGGCTATGGACTGGAACATTTTAAATTTGCCATTGCAGATCCTCAAGCACAAAATCCAGATGAGCTCTATCCTTTTGCCAATACCTGCAGCCACATTTTATTCCTCCCTAGATACAGCGGTAAAAGAATACTGAAGAAAAAGTTGCTCTGTGCCATAGAGCATAATGAAAATTTTGCCTTGCGCTAACTCTTGGTCACAAGCACTTTAAAGCAAAAATAAGAAAACAAGTCTGTTTCACTTGCCATATTTTTCTCTTAACGACTCCAGTTTGCTGGTTTCTACCCTGCCTTTTTTTTACTCCGCTTTATAAACACTTGAGTTTTCATCTGTATTAGTTAAGGCTTCTCTTGAGGAGCAACTAATGCTAAGGAGACATGTTCCTGCAAACTGTGAATAGAAGGAGCAGTCTGTGCTCGCCTGGTTATGGCCTTTGACTGATCCGAGAGAAGTTCTTAGGATGAGGATTTGATCATTCCTAGAATTTGTCAAAAGCTGTGTTTGTAAAGCATTAATGGACTTTTTATTATTTAGTGCAATAACACTGCGATATTTGTCATGTTTCTTTATATCTTCTGAGGAGATGTTTGGCAATTAAACGCAATTTTAGGCTTGCAGAACAGCTCTGTCTACAGAACCCTGTGGACCTGAGGCTTGCAGGGCTGCTGAAAGCTCATTGTCGAAACAGTGCATGGCACTGGCAGGCTATTGACAATGTCAGGCAGGATGTGTGTTTTTCTGTATATTTTGCTTTGTGTAAAAAGAGAGAGAGGGTGGGGGGGAGAGAGACACAATAATCATGATTTTTCAGCAGTCTTCTCTTTCCTTTCATGTGTTAAATGTGTCAGTGGACATACATATGTGAAGTAGACTTTTACTGTGTTGAACTAAATGATGATTGCTTAAATTTCCACACCTGTAGTTGTGTTCTTCCTTCGTTGTGCAGCTGCCTGTGCATGACAGTGTATCTGTGTTTTCTGTCCTCGTTGATACCAGGAAGCCACTCACAAGAGGAGTCAAAGGCTGATGTATTTCGAATAGATCCATTGCACAGGATGAACAAGTCTAGGTCTTTCACCTTTGGTGCCAAATATGCTTTAGATGAACAAAAAAATTGAAAAGGAGAAAACGACAGCAATTTTTACTTCCTGTTCTGTCTTGACTTTGTGTTGGGTATTGCATACACACCCTCCTGGACCAAGGAGGCTGCCTCTTTGAAATGCCAGTAAATGATATAAACCTTTTTTGGAGGTGACAGTTAGGCTAGTGCTTTTTTTTTTCTTTAGGAAAGCGAACGTTTCCTAGGAAAGACATAGGCATTATTTATGAATTTTCAGCTCCTTAAAAAGACATTATTACATATTAAGAAAATGAAAGCTTCCTTTTAAGTTACAGTATAGTAATTAGTAAAGAAAAACTTCAAGCACTCACCTCAAGCGCCAGGGGATGCTGGCATCCTCTGGGAAAGGCAGCACCCTGCTGCAGGTGTATTTTTGTGGGAAGAGGGAACTGGCAGAAGCCCAAGCTGTTGTCCCCGTTGAGCCGGAGGGTCCCCATCCCACCCCCGGCTGATGCTGCCACACCATCACAGCTTTCTGTCGTGGCAGCTTAGCCTGCTGCTCTTCACCACCCTGCTCCTGGCTGCTTGCTTCCTTTTTTATGTTTTTCTAAGCCTCCATTAGGGCTTGAAAATCCAGAGTGATGTGTGCTGTGCAAGTGCACAAAAGATGTATTTATTCCGTTTGGATTTCAAAACATGCCATTAGAGATTAAATGATAATAGCTTTACTTAGAGCCTGAAGGAATTTCCTTCTCATCATGTATGATGCAACATCACATGGGAGATTAAAGCCCAGAGTAACTTTCAAGGCTATTTTTAATTTGTCCTCAAATAAGCCCTCCTTTTATTAAAAAAAAAAAAAAAAAAGACCTTCAGAGGGAGCAGAGCAGAGTAGAGCGCTCCTCTGTCATTTTCTGAAATGAATTTGAGCACCAAGCCGCATCTACATTTTCTCAAGCAGTGCTCGTTATAAAGTATGCAGGGGAATACAACCTGAGTGAGCCTTGCACTCAGCTATGAGTTTA
This sequence comes from Cariama cristata, assembly GCF_000690535.1. NCBI lineage: Eukaryota > Metazoa > Chordata > Aves > Cariamiformes > Cariamidae > Cariama > Cariama cristata. The sequence continues at coordinate 5,765 of NW_009623831.1, forward strand.
AAAGGCTTTACACAGGCAGCAAAAGCAGATTGAACTTGCAGCAGGAACTTTTTTTTAGACCACTCGTCTGATCTGAACGTTACCTGTAGAGAAGCGCAAGAGCCTGGCAGAGCAGCTGATGTAACCAGGGTGGATCTGGGGTGACCAGGACACCCCAGCAGCTTGTAAGCCATGAGAAACGAAGGAGGTAGCCTAGTGAAGTGTGTTAGGGGCGAGCTTTGTGCTGGATTTGCTGGAGAGAGGGCACCACGCAGAAATACCGCTTCCATGGGAGGTAGCGGGACCTCGCCTGGGCTGGCTAATCCCCAGCTGAGCTCCTCTGAAAAGCTCTTCCCTAACCTGAGATGGGTCAAAAAAGAAAAAATACAAAAGAGTTCATTGCTTCCAGAGCAACACAGACACAGCAATGACCACATAGAAGGATTTTTCCTACCTGAAACAGCTTTCTGGCCCAGATGCCTGGGGCGTAGACTTGTTTCCCTGCAGTAGCGTGCTCTGTGGCTAGCTCTCCTGCCTTCCTCAGGCTGCCGTTTTGGTGAAAAGCTCTGACAACAGGCAGGACTGACCAGGCACAAACCACCACTGCCTCTGCACAGCCCCGTTCAAAGGTCTGTGCCATGGCCCGCTGGAGCAGAAGGCTACCAACAGCACCTAGTGAAGGGCTCTGGAGGAAACCATCTACTGGAAGAGGGCTCGCGGGGCAGGTGAAAGCTGCCACCCTGTCTTCCTTTGTGGAGATAACTCTGATAAATAACAACTTGTATTACCGCAGCATGCAGGAGACCTCCCCACATGCTTGCCCATGTGGTTCTTGACACTGGACTGCTGTTCAGCTGCTTTCGGGGGGAGAAGAGAGGTGCTTTGGAAATCAGGTTAAGCTGCGGATTTTGGCATCTCTGGATATCTTCAGACCTGGTCTCTGGATGACCCAACCCATCAAGGAAACGGTGAGCTACATGTTCTTCTGGTGAAGGTCCAGCCTTGCCGTGGGCCCTCCAAGGGCAGCCCTTTAGGTGGCAGGGAGATGTGGACTCCAGCCTGACCACCCCCAGGTGAGGAAGACCTATGGTGCGAAGCAACCTGGTCTCTTGCAAAGCAATCCGCAGTGGTAGCAGCCTCCGGAGGGACCTGTGCACAGTGGCGTGCAGGGACATAAACAGAACGGGTTTATTTTGGTGTCTGTCTTTAAAATTTTATCCATTTATGAAGGAGCAGCCTGGAAAGTTCTCCACAGAGCTGAAATGTAGCCAGTTAGCAATTGGTTTAAGCAAGAGACTCCTGGCTCCCTCAGACAAATTGTAGGCTTTGCTCCCTCACCTACTTTTTTTTTTTTTTTTTGCTTTTTTGTTGTGTATCTTCCCCTCCTTGATTACTCAATCAGAAACAAACAGAGGAAAACGAGTGTAAAAGGAAACACTGACTATTTTGCAAAGGTCCCCAAATGACAAAATAAATAAAACAAAATCAAACAAAGGAAATATTTTTTCCTCTACGCTTTCAGTTATTCGAGAAGCTGCTTGTAACACTGGTTAGGTAAAAGCTACGACATCACAGGTGCAATTTTACACTAGAGAGTAGCTCTTTTGATGCTAAACATGCACGATCCATGCAAAGACGGGTGAATTTTTACCTGGCATGTGGCATGTCGCATGCCAAGTACGCAGACACTGCAAAGTGCCGGAGGTGCAGCGTAAGGGGGGGTGCATGCTGTGGGCGCTGGAGTTGGTTTCGGGACCTCTTCCCTTCGCCCTGAGCCCGTGCAAACACCTCTGTGTGGTTTGCTCAAATACCGACTGTCATTTGGATTGTCATCTTGGGGCGTGCAGAGTATTTTTGCGACGGATGGCATTAAAATCAGAAAATGAGTACTTCAGAGTTATGTAGTTGCTTGCTCATTGGCTTCTTTTTTTTTTCTCCCCTTTTCTCGCCCAGCAGTGATTTATCCTTTGACCACAAATATTTTCCTAAGGTTGAAACTTTGTATAAAACGTTTGAGTCCCTAAGCAAACCCGGCTGTCAAGTGCCTGAAGGCCACGTGAAATGCAAGGTGAAGGAAAGGAGAGGGGGAAGGAACCGAGTGGTGGTGTTAGTAAGTGATACTTCACGCTTAACAAAACCAAGAGTGTAATTTTATACAGTGGAAAGCTGGCTTTCCCTTGAGACCTTCATTTAGAATAGCTTAAATTGTAGAATATTTGCATATGCTAAACGTTGCCCATTGATTTCTATTGCCTTTAGCGCGGCTACTGATCTGCTTGGCCTGCAAG
>NW_009623832.1:0-318 GCF_000690535.1 Cariama cristata
ATTAAGAGTCTGAAAACTCAAGAGGGTTTTGCCATTGAGATGATCCTCTCCTAATCATCATCTCACTTCAGGGAATGAGCTTATGTGGGGAGCATGTCGTGCTCCCCGCTCAGTGAGGTCAGTGAACCTGGAAGTTCACTAGCTGCAGTCTGGTTAACAACGATGATGAGTCCATAAAAGTAAAGTCAATCTCCAGTGGCTGGAAGACTTCCTTTGATGTGGAAAACTACAGTGCTGATATCTCTTCTTCCTTCTGATCGCTCTATCAGGGATTTGAATCGATATCCACACACACACACACCCCCCCCCCCCCCCCAA
>NW_009623832.1:331-2367 GCF_000690535.1 Cariama cristata
CTTTTCAATTTTTGGTTGTGAAAAATTCTATAAATTCGGAATTTTTGAAAGCTTAGTTTTACTCAGGCATTTTAAAAAAATAAAGAAGGCTTGTATGTGACCACAAGAGGGAAGAATACGTTAATTGTTTCATGAAAATGTTAATTCTATTCCCGATATTCACTTCCACTTTTCCCAGCTTTTGAGATTTCAGAATAAGCAGAGTGGGAAAGAGCACATTGCATCCAATCTTCTAATCTCTCTGTTTAAACTGTTTATCTGCAACTCAGTCAATATTTGAAATAACACATTCAGTTATTCTCTCTGTAATTAGTATGAAGTGGCTAAGTTTGGATAACAGCTCTTTCTAAATTGCTTCCAGAAGGTATGGAGAATATGTTTGCTAGATTTATTTTTTTTTTTATTGTTGTTGTCTTACTTCATTTTGTCAAGACAATATATTCTGCTATCTTGTTCCACCCCGGTCTAAACTGGCCCAAGAATGGAATGCTAAATTTAAAAGCAAAGGATGTTTTAACAAAACCAATTGGAAAGGAAATCTGCACAACTTATTTGCCTTTGCTGGATAATAAATAAACAAGGAAACAAATCCAAATTATCACAAAGAAGTTGTCCAAAAAATTGTATCTTATAGCAACAGACATTACTGGAAGAAGAATAGTAGTTGTCTTTGTTCATGCCCAGAGCTTGATCAAATGGCATGAAGAAAAGAGAAGCCTTCTCAGCAACAAAACCAGGCAAAGTACTTATTCAAGAGATTAGTTAGGCATTTATATTACTATTTTAGAGCAGGAAAAGCATTGTATGTTTTTTTAAAGCTAAAGTATTAATGTTTTGCTAACTTAAAAAAAATAATAATAAAAAAATCTATTCGGACACTTGCTTGATAAAGAGGAAAATTTGGCAACAAACCCCCAAAACAAACAGAGAATGAAATATTCCATTTGATCCGAGACTTTTTTTTTTTTGTGGTTCAGCCAGCACAATGAAAAATCCAATATCCACACGGCTCAGCTCTGCAGTAGGCTGTAATACAAAAATACACTATATCAGAACTGTGACAAATTGAGACAGAAACTTTAAACTGATGAAGCAGATCCACACTAGAGGACCATACCTTGAAAGTTATATCAAGCAGTACCAGAAATTGTGGGGAATTCTTTGCATAGTAACCCTTTTCTAAATCATGCACATACACTCAAAATTATGTGAGTTTATTTTTTTTTATTATTCTAGGTGTGTGTATGAAAGCAGCACTCGTCTTTTGGGTTTTTTCAATGGCTTTACATAGAGAAATTACCAGATATGTAATTTTTCACTGTGGGTGCACGTGATTATTCTAAGGAAGGCCTGTGAAAAGTTGCTCATGCTGTGGAAACCCAGCAGTATTTCTAGTGCTGCAGCTCAAACAGAAGGCTGCAAGCAGTTTTGAGGTATTTTGACAGCTTTTTTTTTCAATCAGTATCAACAGAAATCAAATCCTTTGTGTTATTCTGTAGTTTAAAGTGGAAAATACAGGCATGGAAACCATCCCAAAGTATCTAATAGCTGAATGATTATGTCACATATTGGGAAAGTATTGGTTTAATACCAATAAAATTGGTTTAATTAAGTTTAATTGGTTTAATTTAATTGGTTTAATTGGTTTAATACAGGTATTAAAAAGAGGAGTGCCTTTTCACTGAACTATAACTTCCATATGTCTCTTTCCTTTTAAAATGTTGGGGTTTTTGTTTGGTGTGTTGTAGTGTTTGTTGGTTTTGTGGGGGGATTTTTTGTTTTTGTTTGTTTGGTTGTTTTTTTGTGGTTTCGTTTTGTTTTGTTTTCCAAAATTGATTTGTTCCTGACAAAAGTTGAAGAAATCCACTTTTCTAACTAAAAATAATTTTGACAAATCCTCCAACCAGCCCCTGCTAAGGAATAACTTTCCACTGGGTTTTAAAAGTCAATTTAATATTCCTTGCATGATGATTTTTTTACTGCACTTTGCTGCAGAGCAATAAATACGGAATCACCAGAAATAGACGGTATACTGA
>NW_009623832.1:2384-6028 GCF_000690535.1 Cariama cristata
ATTAAAATTTCTGTAAGTTTTAAAATGATCAGTTTCTAGCAGTTGTGCCAACAACATAAAAGGAGCAAAACACAGGACTAGTAACATTTATTATGTGAAACAACAGAGTGCGACAGGATTACCTCCCCTCAGCAGCGACTGAGGTAAGTAGGGGGTGAGGGTCAGAGCCAGCCGTACGGGGCGGTTTCCCGCCCTCAGAGACAACCGAGCAGCAGCCCCTGTCAGTCAGGACCCGGAAGTTCCCGGGAACCAATGAGACGACGAGGGGGCGTAGCCGGGACCGGCACGGGAGATTTAAACCGCAGCAGGGCGGGCAGAGAGGTACAGCCCGCCGCTTCCACCGGCTCAAAAAAGACGGCAGAGCCCAGGACTGGTTCCCACTTGTCAGGGCGCCAAGTCCTCTGCGAATGTCAAGAAGAACATGGCAACACAACCAGAGCTGTCGCGGAAACACACAGGGATCCCAGGTACTGGGCTGCAGGGAGCGCCAGAGCCCGGCACTGGTGTTCGAGGGGGACGGAGACGTCGCCTGTGGGAGGTGTGAAGCAGGTCGATGATCTGCTCTGCTTGGTGGTACAACTCGAAGAGGAGGTGGGAATGTTAAGGAACGTTAGGGCATCTGAGGAAGAGATTGACTGGTGGTGCTGTTCTCTACCTGCCCTGAGGCAAATGCACCAGCCGAATGCACCTCGGGAGGTGGAGGATCCTCTCCACAGCGAGCAGGAGGAGACCTAGGAGATGGAGGGGAATGGAGGCAGGTCCCTGCTCGGCGTGGCAGGCGATGTCAATCCCGGCCTCCCTCCCCTCCTTGTGTCCCCTTACGGAGGTATGAGGGGACTCTCCTTACTTTCCTTAAGGACATTCCTTAGTCCCGGCTGAGGGGAATGGAGGGCCCGATATGCAGACTGGACCCAACCCATGGGGAAGTCTGTGGCCTCCCTGGGGCCCGGGTAAGGGATGGAGCCAGGAGGCTCCCTGGTCTGGTCCAGCCCTCTGACTACTATCCTCTATTAGTGTTCTTGTAGGAAGAAGTCCCCAGGTAATCAAAAGAGACTTCAGAGCACTGGGGCATTTGGTTAAAGGAGTAAAGGTATAGGTTGTATTCTCCTTGATCCCTTTGGTATTACGGGAAAATATTGAAAGGAATAAGAAAACTCAGCTGATTAATACATGGCTAAGAGGCTAGTGTCATAGGTGGAATTTTGGTTTTTTTGACCATGGTGGGGATTTCACAGTACTAGGCCTGCTTATGTCACGTGGGGTACATCAGACTTGGAAAGGGAAAAGGATTATGACCCAGAAGTTAACCGGGCTGATTGAGAGGTCTTTAAATTAGGTTTGAAGGAGGAAGGGGATAGGACCAGGATCACTAGAGATGAACCTAGGGGCGGCATGTCTGTGTCAGGGGCAAAACTGTTAGCCCAGCTAAAGTGCATCTACACCAATGCACGCAGTATGGGCAACAAACAGGAGGAGCTGGAAGCCATTGTACAGCAGGAAAGTTATGATGTAGTCGCTATCACGAAAACATGGTGGGACGACTCTCATGGCTGGAGTGCTGCAATGGATGGCTATAAGCTCTTTAGAAGAGACAGGCAAAGCAAGAGAGGCAGTGGGGTAACATTGTATGTAAGGGAGTATCTTGATTGCATTGAAATTGATGATGATGAAGATGACGTTTGAATGCCTATGGGTAAAGATCAGAGGGAAGGTCAGCAGGGTGGACACCTGTTATAGACCACCCAACCAGGATGAACAGGCAGATGAGGCATTCTACAAGAGGCTATCAGAAGTCTCACGGTCACTGGCCCTTGTACTTGTGGGGAACTTCAACTTGACAGATATCTGCTGGAAATACAGTACAGCAGAGAGGAAGCCGTCTAGGAGGTGCCTAGAGTGTGTGAAAGATAACTTCCTAACGCAACTGGTAAATGTGCCAACAAGAGGAGGTGCCCTGTTAGATCTGTTGTTTGTGAACAGGGAGGGAATAGTGGGTGATGTGGTGGTCAGTGGCAGTCTTGGGCATAGTGGACCACGAAATGTTAGAGTATTCAATACTGGGTGAATTAAGGAGAGCCACCAGCAGAACTTCCATCTTGGACTTGTGGTGGGCAGACTTTAGCCTGTTTAGGACATTGATTGCCGGAGTCCCTTGGGAGGCAGTCCTGAAGGACAAGGGAATCCAGGAAGGCTGGTTATGCTTTAGAAAGGAATTATTTAATGTTCAGGAACAGGCCATCCCCGAGTGTAGAAAGAAAAGGTGTTGGGGGAAAAAGACCGGCCTGGTTAAACAGAGAACTTAGGCTGGAGCTTAGAGAAAAAAAGATAATCTATTGTCTCTGGAAAGAAGGTCAGGTAACTTGGGAGGAATATAGGGATGTTGTGACATCATGTAGGGAGAAGATTAGAAGGGCCAAAGCTCAACTAGAACTTGGTTTGGCCACTGCAGTTAAAGATAACAAAAAAGTTTCTATAAATACATTGGCAGCAAAAGGAGGGTCGAGGAGAATGAATGAACCCTCTGAATGCAGAGGATTGCATAGTGACAGGGGATGAGGAAAAAGCAGAAGTGCTCAATGCCGCCTTTGCCTCAGTCTTCAATATCAAGAGCAGTTGTCCTCAGGACACCCAGCCCCCAGAGCTGGAACTTAAGGATAGGGAGCTGAGGGAAGCCCCCATAATCCAGGAGGAGACAGTTAGTGACTTGCTATACCAATTAGACACTCATAAGTCTGTGGGGCCTGATGGGGTTCACCCCAGAGTAATGGGGAAACTGGCAAAAGAACTTGCCAAACTACTCTTAATCGTCTGCCAGCAGTCCTGGTTAACAGGAGAAGTTCCAGCAGCCTGGAAGCTAGCAAATGTAATGCCAATCCACAAGAAGGGTCAGAAAGATGATCCAGGGAACTACAGTTCCCTGGTTCTGGACAAGGTTATGGAACAGATCATCTTGAGTGCCATTACACAGCACATGTAGGAAAATCAGAGGATCAGGGCCAGCCAACATGGATTTATGAAAGGAAGGTCATGCTTGACCAATCTGATCTCCTTCTACGACAAAGTGACCCTCTTAGTAGATGAGGGAAAGGCTGTGGATGTAGTCTGTCTAGACTTTAGTAAAGCATTTGACACTATCTCCCACAGCACCCTCCTAAATAAATTGGCTGCTTGTGGCTCAGATAGGTGGACTCTTCAATGGGTAAAAAACTGACTGGATAGCTGAGCCCAGAGAGTTGTGGTCAATGGAGCTAAATCCAGTTGGTGACCAGTCACTAGCAGTGTTTCTCAGGGCTCAGTTTTGGAGCCAGTGCTGTTTAACATTTTTATAGATGATCTGGATGTGGGGATTGAGGGCACCCTCAGTAAATTTGCAGATGACACCAAGTTAGGTGGGAGTGTTGATCTGCTGGAGGGTAGGAAGGCTCTGCAGAGGGACCTGGACAGGCTGGATAGATGGACCAAGATCAATGGCATGAGGTTCAACAAGAACAAGTGCCTGCTGAGTCCTACACTTTGGCCACAAATGCAGCATTACAGGCTGGGGGAAGAGTGGTTAGAAAGTGGTCAAGCAGAAAAAGACTTCGGGGTGTTGGTCGACAGCCAGCTGAACATGGACCAGCAGTGTGCCCAGGTGGTCAAAAAGG
>NW_009623833.1:0-1959 GCF_000690535.1 Cariama cristata
AAAACCTTGCCATGTAAACCCAATACAAAGATGTAATTAATTATAAAGAAATTTAAGGAAAATTAATTTCCTTTAAAATGAAAGAAAAGTAGGTTTTCTTAAAACTTTTCTTCTCTACAAAAAGTGTGTTGCTCATTTCAGAAATGATATCCCTTTTTTCAAACAAGAAGTTTAAAAACCTGCTTTTAATAGTTGTCAAAAAATATCCTGTAGCATTTTGAAACGTGGGAGTTGTATGGTACCTTTTTAATATGAACTGACTCGCTGCTTTAACAATCTCCAGAAATCCACCATGTCTTTGGGAAATGTTAAGCCCAGCATTTCCCATAGAGAAGAGGCATTTATTAGAATTTTCTAATTGAAAAAAGAAAATTCCATACAGAGACATCAATTTTCTAGTGACGTCAAGTTACTAATGTAGAGGAAGTCCCTTGACAAGTTGCTTGGCAGAATAGTTCATAGCAACATGACCTCACTGCTGCGCCACTGCTGCTCTGCCTTAAAAATGTGGCCTAAAAATATGAAAGCTGAAAAGCTTTTGTGGTTGGTTTGCTCACATTATCTAAATTATAGTACAAGATAAAGGAGGAGCAGAATAAAAAAAGCAAGCCACACTGAAAAATTAGTCTGATGGTAATATTTAATTGCTGTTATATGAGCTATAAACAATAATTTGTATCTTTATAAAAGCATCTCCTTTTTTTCTTTTTTCCTTTTTCCTTTTTTTTTCCTTCCCCCCTTACATATAGCTCAGTAGACATTAGGAAGTTTCACTGATCTTGTGGAAGTTTTTCTCTTAAAAAGCAATATAGTTGTGGATGGAGACAGAAGGCATGTCCTTATTTTCCTCTGTTTCACAGAAGAGGGAATTTTTTGGCTCCTTTTCTCTCCAAACACTTCATTTGATTGACCCATGGCCTCTGATGAAAGGTAATGTGTAACCTTAAAGTGTGTAGATGTTTTAGAGATAGTCCTAGCTTCTGCAGCAGAAGTGGAAGACAGGGCAGAGATCTGCTCCTCCAAAGAGCCCTGGATTAAACTCTGCAGAGCCCTGAGTGAAGTGGTCAGCAAAAGCCTGCAAGGAGACAAAACAAGGGCATGAACTCAGGCAAAAAAAAAAAAAAAAAAAGCAGCAAAATCCCCTGTGTGCAATATGATCTACAGCATCTGAGATCTTTTGCGGTAATTTAATGAGACTTCCACAAGACTGCTCCTTACTAACTGACAACGCTGCTATTTTGTTCTGATGGCGCTCGCGGTGACATTGGCTAATAGCTTCTTTCAATAGCAACATGATTTATTAAAAGCATGATTTGCTGAGAAAAGATTTGTTCTCCTAGAAGCACATTGATAAGTAAATAAATCCGTATGAGAATTTCCTGCTGCTTACTGTGTTGTTACGAAGTGATGGGCCCTTCATCGCTTATAGAGTGTTACAGGTCAGTGTTTCCACATAGACACCCTGGGCTTCTGGCTGCACTTGATGTGAATGGCTGTTAGTAATGCTGTATGCACCTTTTTATTTTTTTAAGATCTATTTCATTATGCTACTTTTTACATATCCATTTTTAGGAAGAGATGTAGGTATTTATTTTGCAGTGGTATGTTTGTACTACATCAGACTGGTGACTCTTCAAATTTTCTCACAATTTTATGGCCACACTGAGGCTGCTAATAGACTACCTTTTATTTTTATGAGTTTTAGATCAAGCTTTAGCTAAAAGCTGACTTGTGTTGCCATGTTTCACTATGAGTTAGGCTATTCTTTGGTTAAAGAAAGATCTAAGTACCATTTCTCTTGATGACTCCCTGCCTCCCTTCTGCTGACATTTCCTTATTTTGTTCATGATCCCCAAATCCACATCCTGGATCATGGTGCAGACTAATTGCCACCTCCTGCGCTGACAGTGCTGACAGTTGCAATAAGTTCTTGCATTAACTCCATAGATTTTGGAAGAG
>NW_009623833.1:1990-38283 GCF_000690535.1 Cariama cristata
GCAGGAGGCTCGTGTTAACACTGTCTATTGAACCCTCTCACAGATTTGGCTAGGGAACTGCAAAAGCAGTCTCATTTTATACAGCAGTTAAGTAATTAAAAGGTTAAAACCTACTGCTTTCCAACTGACAGGGTTGCTATAATTCTTTTCAGTGGGCAGGCTCAGAGCCTGTTTACAGCATGTGTTCACATGGATTCAAGTGATGAACCGGGAAGATTAATCCTCTCTACAGCGTTACGTAATTCCTCAGTATGTGTTTCAGAACCCTCCTGTACAAAAAACATAAACCTGACCGGATGGAGGTATCAATCCAGATCCACAACTCGACCTCTTCGCAGGTCCCAGCTTTAGCCCCTTCCTTCCAGAAAGGTGCCAGTGGGCAGCATGTCAACTCCAGGTTAAAGTTCTTGAATCATGGGCTCAACAGAAAACCCTCAAACTTGCTGAAAACTGCTGATTAATATTAACAGATAAAACTAAAGTAAGGGACAGGAACTATCTAGGCACCGATATTCTCATTAAGCAAAAAACTTCTCTGACCTAACCTTGTGGAAAAAGCAGTGGAAAAGAAATGATCCATTTCTAAAATGGAGCTTTGGCAATGTACGTGGACACCTAACCAGCAGAATCCCCTCTTACTCCATGTAATGTCTGTTGAAAACTATATGGATAAGTATGAAGCTGCGAGCAGCACCCCTCCCAGCGCTGGGAGACCTCCCATTCTGCAGACTCCAAACCTTCTGTTTCTGGGGGCTGCCACTACCAGAGATACCAGAATCAGGGTCACGAAAATATCTTGCACAAAGATATTTTGGTTTATATTGTTATCATGTGTTATTTGAAACTGAAAAAGAGAAAAATTTTCTTTCTAAGTTTAGTGATCTGCTTTGGTATTGTTGTGGTTTTGCTTGCAGGAAATTTCATATCATCTTTGAAGCTTCTTTTTAAGAGAATAAAGTAATAAGCTTAAAAGCACAATAACATTATTTGAAAACATGGTTGTGTTTAGATGAATGTGGGCTACAACTCCTCCTGGTGTCAAAATATCAGACACAATTTCAAAAAGATTAGGTAGTTTATAGGAAGAAACTGAGAGAAATTAAAAAAACGTATATAAATATGTGTTTTTTCATGTATATATGAGAATATATATGCACACATACATTCATATATGTATATGAGAGATCATCCTGGCTTAAGAAAATTTCTTGCTTTTTTTTCCAAGGGACAAAAGTACATCCCTCAGTAGACTGAGAAATCATATTTAGTGTTGTGATTGCATCTACATGTTGGATTAGAAGCTCCAAAAATCCAAAAGGAATAAGGACCATAGATTGTAAACACAGTTTTAACAATAGATTTCAAAAATACAGTAATAAAGGGAAAGCAAACTTTGCTCATTTGGGATTACTCAGCTCAAAGCAATGAAAAAAGCAGAATTCAACTGAAGAAAGTAAAGACTAGACCGCTCAGGAAGGATTGAATCTGACTATTTCTGAAACAGTCCATGCAAAGATATTGAAGAATCAGTATTTTGTTTTCGGGTTTTTTGTTGGATTTGTTTTGTTGGTTTTTTTTTCCACTTTAACTATAGATATTTCTAACTATAATTATCTAACTATAGATACTATCTAAATAGACCATCTCAATTAGTACTTTCCCAGGAGTTAGCTGAAAAATGCTGAATGCCTTGTACTATTATGACCATGACAGAGTAATGATCATTGGAGGTGGAGGAAAAGTAGGTTGCAGACTGATAATATTTATGACTCTGCCCTGAAGCTTCTTGCATTTAAACAGAATGCATTTCATTGACTTAACTGAGTTTTTAGATAATCCTGTGTATTTTGCTAATTGTTATAAATGTAGCCTGGTAAAAGTATTACATTCAGGGAAGTATTTATCTACTTAAATGCAGTTTTCTTTTCTAATCTGGATGAAGATAGGAAAAGGAAATTAGAGTAAACAAAAAGTAAGTAGTACACATAAGGATAATGTATGTCACGTGGCTTTAACAAGCATTGCTTAGCTTCTCTGCTTTTGCTCCATGAAAACTCAAATGTAACTAGAGGATTTTGAAACCAAGTTTCATTAAGTAGGAAAGATAGTGGAGCTATAAAAGGAGAGACAGGAAAGCTGAGTAAACAAAGCTGAAATGTAGATGTGCTGGAGCTCATAAATTCATTTGCATAAAATGTGCACTGCAGACTGTACTAGGTGTTGCATACAAAAAATATAAAGAACACTACAGTTGGAAAAGTCATGCACTCAAACTAGGAGCTGCCATAACAGAAGCTGTCTGTGTCCACATAGTAATAAATGGAGACTTTGAGGTGGTGAGTTAAGCCTCTCTGCTTAACGCTGACATTTTGCAGAAGAGGCAAGGATAGGAGATTGCTGTGCTGAAAAACATCCCTTAGAACATCCTTTCCCTCTCTCCGTCATGGCAGTGATGGCAGAAAAAGACACACTGCGCAACATGACATATGAGTCACTGAGTTACCTGGCAGAAGGGGGAACAAGAGTGTAGGTTGAAGTTGGGCACAGAAAAGAAGGGTGGAAACACATGGGGGGGGGGGGGGGGGTTTGCACATTCTCTGATGAGATGTGATAGATTTGAATAATTTCATGTGGTACTGTATAGCCTATATAGAGGGATGCAGAGATATTTTTAATGGAAGTTTCTAAATCAGTTCCACAGGATTAACACTTACCTACTTATTCATGCTGAAATGTATATTTTACTTTGTTATTAAAGTATCTTACGTATCACCTTTCCTCTACCGAGTTCTTGGGATACCACTGTATTCTGGCTGAAGATATTTTGGAATGGATTTACACTGACTGTTAAAATTTGTAGGGAGAGTTACTTGCAGGATGCAAGCATGATCTATTTGCCATACAGAACTCGGGGAAATGAGTTCTTGAGTCTTCTTTACTGCTCCTATGTAAGTGTTAGCACAACCATCAGTGACCATACAAGTCAGTTACCTGATTGCCCGTATGTGTTCTTGTTAGTTTTCTTGCAATATTATCAGACCAAAGACTGTCACTAGCATATAGCACACAGGCTGTCATCTACAGTAGCAGAATTCAAGGGAAAAAATGATAGATTTTAATACATACATGTGATTTCTGCAGAGATGATGGAGAAGAAAGAGGTTCTTATTTTCTTAAAGCAGCAAAACCTTGCATTAGCTATGTTAATTGATCATTGTCAAAGTTGTGATATTTACAAGAGAGAAAGTACACTAATTATAGCTATACTTTTTCTTTCCACTCCATTCCCTTTCTGTTTAGTTCAGTTACTTTTTCTGTTTTTTTAAAGCATTGCTTTCTTCTTTACACTTTGCTCTCCTCAACTAAATGTTAACATCTTGTCAAAACCACGGAACATGCAAAACAAAATATTATCAGTAACGCTGGGAATTTTTGGATAAGCTAATGAAAGATAGAGTTTGGTTTCCCCAGGAAAAGTCTTTGGCATCCTGGTCTGCCAGTCTTTGAGTCCACACTTTCTGTGGTGGAGAAGTGGAAATGATCAGGCTAAAACTTCACTGCCAATATCATGTAGCCAGCAGCAGGTTTATTTTGCTAACAAATAGTAACTCTGTCAAAAAGACTGTGTTGTAATGCTGAAGATTTAGCATCAACTTTGTTGACAAGTTATTACAGCTACCTATATGAAAATATGTTTGTCTTTGTCTTTTACGTAACAAATCTCTGGAAATAGGGTGGTGTGTTTTATTTATTATTTTTTTTCTTTAAGGCTTGATTTGCATGTGCTTAAAAGAACATTTAGTTTACTAAGTCAAGTACTGAAACATAAAGAAATGTGCCAGATTTATGATGTCTTGTGCAGCCTAATTCTGCCCTCTTATGCATATATATCATGATAATTATTCCTTAAAGAGTCATCGTTTTGTACCACAAGACTTGTATATCTAATATGCAAAACGTTTAAACTTTCTTTTTTTCTTCAGGCACTTGGTTTCTTAGACAATGAAACATTACATTTGGTTAGTCTGGTATATTCTGTGCAGATGCAGAGCTTCATGAAAGAGCTCTGCATCTTAATCCCTCTTCCTCTCATCACAGAGGGGTGGAGATAAATCACAGGAATTTGTTCATTTGTTATTTCCTGCCCTTGAGTGATGGAAGGGGCAATGCAAACTGGCTCGATGTCTCTCTGGAGAGTGATGTGGCAAGCAGAGTCCTGAGGAAGTGAAGGTCTGGAAGTGGATATAACCACTGGCAGTTGACACATGGCAAAAAAAAAAACAGGAAACCTGAAGCTTGTCTGCCTGGATAAAAGTACTCCCAGTCTGTCAAGTGCAGAAGGAGAACATAGCTTAGCATCAGTATCACTGGTTCTAAGTAATTCATAGGAATAGGTGTGGCTAAGCAAATACTTACTGCAGAAAAACTCAATTAAAATTTTGACGAGATGAGTGCAGAATTTATTTTGTTAAAGAATTAAATAAACTGGTTACCAATAATCCCATTCTATTTCTATATTATGATACTTCTGCAATACCCAAATGTCCACCAAAGATTTCCATTCTGAGTATTTCGTTGGGCTTTGTCTAGGGTGGGCATGACTAAAGATTGAGTATTATTTACAGTGAGTACACATGGTTCATCAATAGGGCTCATGGACTGAGTCTGTTCCTTGGTTTAAGCAGGCCATATTTTCTAGTGAAAGGAATGCTTGGCCCTGAGGAGTTTGAGGAAAGACTGCTAGCTGTTGGAGCGAGGAAAGGTAGAAAGGGTGGTTGAGAGAGTGACCGTAAAGCACTCTCTTTTTTATGTATGTATGAAAGGTGGACTAGAGCCAAATTGCTTTGTGATAAGATTATGCTTCATTTGGTCTCTTTTCTCCTTCCCTGTGATGCGCTTATATAAGCCTTGAGGATATTAAAATGTATTTTGAACCTTCAGTTCATAATGCAAGAGAAAGATTAGACTCTTTCTCCAGGAGTGGTGGCTTGAAGCAATAAAGAGAGTCTGTATATAAATAAAGCTCCCAAAGAAATTTCTTTAATAGACGACTCTTGACAATGCGGAAGACCTTTGTATGCACCATCTGAAGCAGGGAAGGAATTTCTGTCTCACAGATGAGTGCACTTAATAGAACTGTAACAAAATAGGGCACTACTTTTTTGATGAATAAAAAGTTCTTCTTTTGCCTTATGGAATTATATGGTCCTGGCTTTCAGTAAAAGCTATGTAATGGATTGCATGGGAACAGTGTATTTTTCCAAGAATGCTCCTCAATAGTGAAAGATAGCACACTTCTCTTCTTGACAGAGTGCAAGCACATACTGACCTAATCCTGGCCTAAAGTGGATCATCTCCTCTAGTCCTGAAGAGCACTTCATATTCATTTGCTCCTTTCAGAGTAAAGGCAGAAAAACAAAAAAACAAACCAACAAGCTCAGCTTAGGACTTCTGAAGACTGAGTGTATAAGTAATGCCAAGACTGGTAGCCCCACCATGCAGGGCACTAGCCTGGAACTCTTCAGGGGAGAAGTAACCTGTGCATGTATTGGATATGTCTTTTCTTTAGTGGCACATATTTTTTATGCATATTTGCTTTACTTAGTCAAAATATATTTGGACATACTTACAGAGGAAAAGGAGGAGAATGAGGACAGATAATGAGAGAAAATATGATTGAAGAGAAACAGCAAATGACATTAAACTGTGACAGAACGTGGAACGGTTTCAGTGACCAGTGTTCACCTGCAAAGAATTCAAATGCACTTTGATTATACAAAAGAGCAAAGGCATTGGAACATGAAAAGTTAGACGGATTTGTCCCTATTTCTGATGATGAACCATGTTACATTAACTTCCTTAAACCTACAAACCTGTAATTTCAGTTAATATTACCAGATGTGCTTCTTAGCATAACTGAGTTAGATTTGTTTGAACATGGCTGATGTCTACAACTTTATTCCAAAAGCAACCTTAATGACCAATTTGTGTGTGTGTTATAATGATATTCTGTAGAGACCTATGATTCTGTTTTTAAGGAAGAAGGTAAAATTTCTTAATACTTCTTCTCTTTCAGTGCATCATTTCAGATTGATAAGGTGGTGACTGTCTATAACATTTCTGACAGTAACACCACTGAGCAGTGTTTCCCAGAGATTTTGATAAAAGAATCAAATCTGTACAAAAAATTAATTAAATGCAGAAAATTAAAATAGAAGAAGGAACAGAAGAAATATCTTGCTTCTGACATCAGTTCTACCTTCTTTTAAAAGGGCTTCTTTCCTTGCTCTGTCTTTGACCACAAAATGAGAACATTTAAACCCAATATAAAGCCAGTCTGCTTCTTCCCACAATTTTTCTCCCCTTCTCCAGTCTTCTTTCCTCCTGTTCCCAGTTCTCCCTATCCCTTCTTTAAATACCGTAAGTGGAAACATTACCTGAGGACTGAACTAGTAATGTTACTCTCAAAGCTGCCTGTCTGCCTCTTGCAAAGTTTGAGCAGGATGGAGAGGACCAGATGAATTTCCTTTGAAGCATACTTTTGTACCTTCAACTGTGGTGGTCCTTTAAAAAGGAAGCTGCTGTTTCACCTCTTGTGCTTGCCTACAGCCTTCTACAGGCAGCCAGGGAACTTCCATTTGAAAATTTAAATTAGAAAGCTGTATTGTGATGTTGGTGTGTCCAGTTCATTTTCAAAACTGCAAAGTTCAGAAGACAGTGAACAGAGTGTGAGGTGACTAATCTGCTTGCTCTTCCTAAGAACCCCTCCAAAGCTCAGCTGATCATTTGGCAGTAGTCAGTTGTGGCAGCAGTGGTTCAGGGAGGTATTCTGTTTCTTTTCATGAATGAAAGTAGACTTGCGCTTGTAAATGAATGCAAAAATAGTATGTTGGAAAGGAACATGATTGTGGAAGTGTAAAGACATGTCCAAAAAACAAATTTAAAGAAGTGATTCTGTAGCAGTACTTATTTATCTCATAAATAATATTAGTAGACTGATAGTAGGTAGAGGTAGTTAGTGTTGATACCCAAAAACTGAAAAAGACAAAAGCTTGACACTGGGCTAAGTTATCCCAGAATGAATGTCATTGGGATCTAGGATGTTTGCTGAGATGTCCGTTACACTTCCCGTGCATTACTAGCATCTAGACATTCATTGTCTTCTTAGTGGTCTGCATTAACAGCAAACTTACAAATGATGTCATTGGAATTGAACAACATACCTTGCAAACAGGACATGTGACACAGTCAGTGACAACAGTAACAATTTCTTTTAAGCCTTATAATTATGTAGCAAGTGTGGGCCGGGAAAGGATGACATGAATTAAAAATATTGCCAAACTCAGTGTTGTCTAACTTAAGTCTTAGCAAGGTTATACATTATAGACAGTAAGGAAGATAGCTGATATTAATTTTACAGATGATGTGTGGTATTATAAATCTCACCATCTGTAAGATGCAAAGGTTTAATTCCATTTCTATTCTAAGTCTGATGTCTGATTAGTTTAGATATCTTTGAATTAGTAGAATGATGCTCTATCAGGTCTTCTGTCAAGAGGCTTTAATGAGTATCAAGTCAGATGATTAAGGTAGAATGATTCTATAGTAAACATAGAAGCTTCAGATGTCAAGTTAACAAAGTAAAAGCTATTCCAGTAAAATAAGCAACATCAGTTGACAGTTCAAAGGAAAGCATGGTTTCAGAGGAGTAAGCAGCTTCATTAAACTCTGTTAATGATCCCTGTAGATAAATTTTGCATTTAAATTAATGTCTTGCTTCTAGAGAAAACAGTATTACTGAGCTTCAACCAATGATGCAGAGATTTACATGAGCTGAACATCTGTGATTCCCTGACTACTGACCTCCTAAATAAGATATTTTTTTTTTTTAGAATTACATTAGTTGTAGATTTAGTAGTTCACTTTTTTTTTTTTTTTCCTCTGTCTCTGCTAAAAGACAGCTGTTTGAATTAAACTCATTCTTTATCCTTGCAGGGTCTTCATTCTGGTGCCTACTGGATATTGTTCCTATAAAGAATGAAAAAGGAGATGTAGTACTCTTTCTGGCCTCTTTCAAAGATATAACAGACACAAAAGTGAAGATTGCTGCAGAAGACAAAAAGGAAGGTTCGTGTGAATTGCAACAACATTGATAAGTTTTTGAGAGTTGCACCTACATGAACTCTGTCTCTCATGTACACTTTTCAATACACAGACCTCCTAGTTTTACAAAGAAGAAATTAATATATGACATGGAAGGACAAATAATCTGTTGAAGGTCTTATTTGTAATTTTTTTTAAATTACATATTGCTCCACATTCTGTAAACAAGGAATCCAGAGGACAGAGTACTTTGTCCTCAAAATTAAATTTATTTTAACATACCATGATTTAATTTATTTACTTTCTGGATTTTCAGAGGTACATTTTGGAAAAGCTAGACCTTTTCAAACATTCCTTCTGTGAATCTGATGTCAGCATAGCTGAAAGTCTAATGAATGCATTTTTTCATGTTTTTCCGTGAGCAGAACATACACCTTTAGAAATTATTTTGCCTGTTGAGAAGCATGACTATTCTTTTGTCATCTAATTTTCATTACATTGTATGAAATTATAAGATTTATTATGACTGTAGGAATATCCAATAGTATAAAAAATACGTTCTTAAATTTATTCTGCTTCTGAAACAATGCAAGGGTTCTCTCATGAATTTGGAAAAATATTGTGTTATGCTAATGATTCACAGCTGCCATAAAATAATTTTGGCTGTTTAGTGTAGTCAAGTTTTGCTAAATTCTGGTAACACAAAGGAAAGATAGTGTGGGGGGATGGAGGTTAGGCAGTCAGCTTTGGCCTGTGTTGTGTACTAAAGGCAGTGAACTTATTCCAGGTTTACATTTTGTAAAGGTATAGTGAACCAAGACTTTAGGTTTGCAATTTTTCAATGTCAAAGGAACTGTCTAGAAAAAGTTTATCTGTAGGCAGAAAGACTAACTTTCAGATTTCTGTAAAATTTTACTAGTGTGGAATTTTCCAATCTGGTGCTAATCTGGGATTTATTTACATTTTTCACCCTGTGATAGCCATTTGATCTCTGCGTGTCTCAGAAACAACGTAGATATGGCCTTAGGATTCTTTTTCTCCTTATGGGTTTCTGAAGTGGGGGAACAATTAATATTCAAGATTTTCTGATTTTAAATATCAGCTTTTCAATAAAGTAGTTATATTTCAGTTATAAGGAAGTGTAATTCAGCAATCTTTTACAATATTTTAGTACTTTAAAACAGAAAATATTCAGCTTTCCTGTGCTACTGAATATTCGTAAATCAACATTCATGCTAATTAAGTCTGCCTTTTCAGAACATTTGGACAAATAATTTCACCTTTGTCTTAGTTTTCAAGCACTGAATAATGGAGTGGGTTTTTTGCATCCTTCACTTTTTGCACCGAACATATTTGGGAATTTCCGAGCTGGAAGACTGAAGAAAGCCTTTGTAGTAGTACACAAGTACATTTTGCAGCTTTTCCTTACATGTAATTTCAACCAATTACTTCACCTCGAAGTAAAATAGTTAAAAAATAAAACATATTTTATCTAGTTTCTCCTTAAGCCTCAGAAAACTTTACTCTTCTGAAAGTTTTAGGAAAATAATTTATTAAATCATTATATGTGGGGCCATGTAGAAGAGAGATTGTCAGAACATCTGTGCTCTAAAGGCTAATGATTTACCTTATGACAGATGCAAATTTTCTGGATACACTCAGAAATCACATTTAGTATGCCAGTGATTACTTGAAATAGGTATATCACTGATTACTTGTAAAATGACAGCTATTGTTTGTCAGATAAACATTTTATAGCCGTATGCTTATTTTAGGATGGATTAAAATGATCTTCAGCTTTTGATGTGGGTTCATGTCAAATTGTAAATCTAAGCAGATTTTAACATTTGTTGTTGCACATTTAAAAATTAATACGCATCCTACTGTGTGCTGACAGAGGAATGCACTTATGCAGAGCTACATTACACCAGCAAATGCCCATTCAATTGCTATAAGCTTATGAATATTGACATTTGGCTGTCTTTTTTGATGTACTCTTTAAAGTACAATCCTGGAACTTGGTTGTTTCTTTCCTTTATACTCATTTTAAAACGACAGCAATCATTTTATGCTATAGTGATCCTTGTTTGCATCATGGCAACAGAAAGCAACATTTAGTGTGGGGTTTTGCCAAATACAGTTTTATATAATATAGTGAAATAAGAAACAAGATTTAACCATTTATTCAAAATATTTACAAAAAATTCCATCATTTTAATTTTACTTAAATCTACCTGACTATATAAAAATAAATGTCAACGATATGTTCACTTTTAACTAACATTCAAATTCTTCCTATGCAGAGTATTTCACTAGTCCTCCAGTGGTGAACATCATATCATCACCATCAGAAAAGAATTCCCAGTGCAATCTATGTAACTGTGATTCAGTATCTGAAATTTCAGAATTATTAACTTCTAGAAGTAACTGGTTCTTCTTCGCTTAGACCACAACTACTATCAGGCATGTAGGATACACCTCGTATTAAGAGAAAATTAAGTTTGCATTTTGTTTAAAGGTACCAAAGATCTTTTTAAATGTTCAGTAATTAACATCCATTGCAATATTATTAATGTACATTCTGGATATTATTTTGGCCTACCCTTTGTGGTGGGATTGTGTACAGAAAAGAGAACTTAGATAGAAACACGCTCAGTGTGAAACTCTTCTGCCTATGCAAGGTTGTTGTGTTAATGTTTTTGTTTCAGTCTATCTGTTCTGCCCAGAACAGAATTTTATAATCTCTATGGGACATTAATAGTCATCTTCCATATCCCTTTAATTTCTAAACTGCTTAAAAAGCTTATCTAACAAAATTCCTTCATGTTCCTTTTCTCTTAAGTCTGCCCTGGACTCCTTGGCATTCCACCAACACTCTACAGTAATACACTCTCACTGGTTGAGCCTCCAAAAGTCTTTTCCTGATTTGTTCTTCCTACATCTTTCATACCTTTGATACCATTTGTTTCTGCTGTAAAATCTTGTTCTCCTTGTACTTTCACAGTGATACCTTCTTGAGCTTTATCTCCTGATTTTATGGTCTCTCTTGTGGATTGTCTTTTTATTTTTGCAGACCTCAGGAGTCGATAGTCTCTTCAATTTTCTGCAGACATTTTCTTATCTATTTTATCTCATCTGTTCACACAACTTCAGTTGCTCCTTTGTGCTAATGTGCCTTGCAAAAGTCCACCTTTTTTGCCTGATTTCCCTTTACCCAGCCCAAATGTTAGATGTCGTCTGTGACCTTTTCTTTGGAGTATCTCATTCTAAATACAAATTTAATAGGTTTTTCTCTGCTCTTCTTCTGTTTAAAAGTTTCCAGTGAAATCAGCCCTATCAACCAATGGGAAGAGCGAGCAGACTTTGTCCTAAGACTTTCATGTAAGCAAAAGGCAAAAGCACATGCCTGAGAAGTTTGGCAGTCTTTAAGAAGTGCTGTGACAGTCAGCAACACTCATATGGCTTCTTTTGTTTGGCTTGGTGATTTTAAGTTAATATACCATCCTCTTCCCCCAACCCTGCAACCCTTTTAATTGCAATTGAAATCTATAATCATTTACTGTTGTGAAAAGGAACTCAATAGCTTTTCTTCCTAAACTTGGGCTCTTTAATTAAATTGATGGTCTTTCCTTTCCAGTATACAGGGAAAGTTTGGGTTGTTTTTTTTAATAAACATAATGATTCCTCCAGAAACTGTTTCTTAAACAGTTTTGTGGGAGATTTATTTTAGCATCCTAACTCACAATGAGCTACATTTTGGTAAACTGGTTAAGAGTTCCACCGTCCTTTTGGGGGAAAACTGATTAAACTGAAAATACCAGCCTCCAAATCTGGACTCCAATATGGCATGGCTGGGTCAGTGCTTTTTCATTTCTGAATATGAACTTTCCATAATACACTTGGACATGTACCGAAAGTTAGTGAGATTACAAGAATCCAGATAGGGAAATAAGAAATTAAATTAGTCTGCAACTACTGTTAGATTTCTAATCTGTATGCAAATATGTAATCATTTGGGTTATATAGATGTAGAGTTCTACTGTTATAATCACTGCCAAAATTCCCCTGTTGAATTTTACTTGTTCCGAAACGTTTCCTTTAGCCTTCATTGCTAATATATTTGTTGTTTTTTTCTTTAATAAAATTTTTACCTCTTTGTTTGAAAACAATTATCTTAGGACAGCTTTTCTCAACTTTATGCCAGCATTAATATAAAAATATGTGCAACATATAGTAACCACAGAATCACACAATAGTTGAAGTGGCAAGGCATCTCTGGAGATTGTCTACTCCAGTGTCCCCTACTGAAAGCAGGGTTGGCTAGAACAGGTTGCCCAGGACCATGTCCAGATGCGTGCTGAACATTGTGAAGGATGGAGACTCCACAAGTTCTCTGGACAGCCTCTTCTAGTGTTTGACTGCTCACAAAGTAAAAAAGCTTTTTCTTGTATATAAACAGAATTTCACATATTTAATTTTTGTGCATATTGCCTCTTGTCCTTTCACTGGGCACCACTGAGAAGATTCTGTCTTTGTCTTCTTTACGTCCCTCCATCATGTATTTATACCCGTTGATAAGATGCCCGTCTGAGGCTTCTCTGCTCCAGGCTGAACAGTCCCAGCTCTCTCAGCCTCTCCTCATATGTCAGATACTTCAAACACCTAATCATCTTTGTGGGCCTTTACAGGATTCGCTCTAGTATGTCCATGCTTCTCTTGTACTGAGGAGCCCAGACTTGGACCCAGCACTGCAGATGTGTCTCACCAGTGACTCAGCCACCTGCTGGCAGTGCTCTTCCCAATGCAGACCGCAATGCTGTTGGCTGCCTTTGCTGCAAGGGCACATTGCTGGCTTATCTTAAACTTGGTGTCTACAGGACCTTTGGGTCCTTGCCTGACAATCTGCTTGCCAGCTGGTTGGCCCTCAGTCTGTCCTAGTGCATGAGTTTATTCCTCCCAGGTGCAGGACTTTGCACCTTCCTTTGTTGAACTCCATGAGATTCTTGTTGGCTCATTTCTCCAGCCTGTCAAGGTCCTTCTGAACCTTCTTGCACCATGAACATCTGACATAACAATTCCTCACTCTCAAATTGTATCATCTACAAATTTGCCAAGAGTGCATTCTTTCCCATTTTCCTAGGTCATTAATGAAGCAGTTAAACAGTATTTGTCATAGCATCAATGCCCCGTCAGAATGCTATTGAGTGGCATCCAGCTGGACTTCATACTGTGGATCATAACCCTCTGAGCCCAGCAATTCAGCCAGTTCTCAGTCAACCTCACCACTTCCTCACTTGTTTGTTGGTCATCATCTTCTCCCCATATTGTTCCTAGTTCGAAGGCCTCATTGCCAGGCTGGCCTGCCTGTTGGCAAAGATGCTCTTACCTAGTAATAATGTGAATTAAAAGCCCGACTACACCGTTTCCCACCACGAATTAAACTAAGCTGCATTGTTATGGTTTAACTGGCTAGCTTTTTCTGGCTTCTTATCTATATGAATTTCTAAGAAAACAGATTTATTTTGATTATGCATCATTTGTTGAAGGGAGGTTTGTCCATTTCAGTGTGCCGGAAGTGAAATAGCATGTACCAAACATCTTGCTTTCCAGTTTTTTAAGTAAAAAATGTATGCTGTGTGCAAGGATAGGTTCTTCTTCTAAGAAATTCTGCAATGTGCACTTTGACTTATTCCCCTCAATTACTGTCTCAGCTACTTTGTGATTTCTCAAGCTACAGCAGTGAATATTCAGGGCAGAACTTTTTGTTTTCAAACTCCTTACCCCTGTCAGGAGGCAGGATAGTTAGAGGGGAACGTACAATCACCTAGACGTACAGTATTCAAAGAAGATAAAATTGTTTCAGGATGCGTGGGGCACCATGCAGTTCTGTCGATGAAGGAGGTGGGATAGAAGCAGAGTTTTACTCCAACTTTCCCACTGCCCAAAGGAAGAATGTGTTGGGGAAGCCTTTATTCTGCAATGACTCAGTTACATCTTTTCTAGGATGACTTTGTTCCTGGCTGAGTGTCAAAGTAGGAAGGGTCTGCGTCTCTTTTGCCCTCAGTAAAAAGAAGCTACTTTCCTCCTGGTCAGTGCATGAGAGTGTAAACACTTAGGGAACTAAAATAGAGCTGCCTTTCTACTCCTGGTTCCTGCAGATACATGTGAGGACATAGGCGCTCTTTCTCTCTGATTTCCACCTTCTTATGCAAGCAAATAAATTCTATTTGA
The DNA here is from genome assembly GCF_000690535.1 of Cariama cristata. NCBI lineage: Eukaryota > Metazoa > Chordata > Aves > Cariamiformes > Cariamidae > Cariama > Cariama cristata. Next base: position 16,325 of record NW_009623833.1, read on the forward strand.
GCCTTGAACCTTGAGAGATGTATCAATTTTTATGGCCATTGCTTTAGCTTTTTACCAAGTGCTAAATGGGAGTGCCAGTTCCATTCCAGCAACTCTTAGAGAGGCACAGGGTATGTTCTGGAGGTGAGGAGAAAGTGTCCTTTGTGTTATATGTGGAGTGAAAATAAGAAAAAGAAAAGTAAACTCTGATTCTTGAGCAAATGCAGAGGAGCAGACTGTATTCTGGGATATACTGGAAAGGTGAGAGAACGTATATGTTAGCAACCAAATAGTTCGTTGACTCACCAGCTCCTAGATAATCTCATGAATCACCTCTAGATTTTCCTTAGAAAACAAGTGATGAAATTAGGGAGGGGGGGAGTTGTTTGTTTGTTTGTTTTGTTTTTCATTTGATGCTTTTCTATTTGTTCAACTAGATTGATGGCAGACCTATCTTCAGATTCAGTATCTTCAGATTTTCCTTTTAGAGTTTGCTAGCTTAACCATGTAAGACTGACAACAGAAAGCATGGAAGAAACAGGGAATATGTTTAGTATGTGCGTTGCCAATTAGAAAACCTCTTCAGAGTGTGTGTGGTAGGTGTTTTTTGAGGGTTTTTTTGAGGAGTAGAGGGAGGGTTTTTTGAGGACATAGAGGGTTTGCAAACCTTTGTACATAAATGTCTTATTTCTATGGAAAAAATCTGAAAAGGAAGAAATATCTTTAAAGACTTTCACAGGCCTAGACACAGCTTGGTGTCTTACATTTTATTAATTGACCGTGAGGACTAGAATGCATATTGCATACGTACTTTGTGTTCAGACACACAAATAAGGGAACTTGGACCATTTGCAGCATTCACCTGTCGCTGCAGTTATACTGAATGTAGTTCATGCTGTAGCTCCTCAGAGCAATTCTGAAGTCCTATAAAGACTCAGCAAATAAGACCTATTACAGGCGAGTTTTGCCTAGCTATAGCAAAGACAGTTTTACAACTGCCAACCATTCACCCTACCTTGTGTAATTAAGGTTTTGAAACAATTTTGGTTTATGACCATTCACTTTCATAGTCTGAAAATCTCATTCCTTGAGAGATAATCAGAGATACTTTCTGGGTGTTTCACTGACCACATGAAACATATATACAGACATGATAGGTTTTTGAACTTACATATGTTTTAGCTCTTTAAACTAATTTTTTTTAAAAAAAGCTATTTTCCCCCCTTGTTTTAACTCTGGACAAGTTGCACTGATCACAGAACATTTTTATAAGAAGTGACTAATCTGGTTCTGAATAGTAGATAAACGTATTAAGAAAACAAGTCTTCATTTTCAAAAGATTTGCTTTCATTACAAGATAGAAATTAATCAGATGTATACCTGTGTTCATTTAAGTGAGCACGGTCATACTTTACCTTCAACTTCCATGCAAATCTTTTTTTTTTAATATTAATTTGTGCAAAGATCAATGATTATGAAATTATGATCACCTCAGATTACAAATAACTGTACTCAAATGTTCTGGAGGACAAAATATCAGTAAACGAACTATGCAACTGAATTAATGGAATTAAAGGAAAAAAGAAAACCTTTAGGTTCAGTGATATTATGTCCTTAAATACTACATCCTTGCACAGAAAGACAGATATTAACACTTGCTGAAGTCAATGAAAATTTTCTCAGTGACTTAAATAATCAGAAATATTTAAGCTCTAGGGGTTTTTAAAAAATATTTCAAATATTCTCTGTATTATTACAATTACATTTTTGTTCATAATGATAAATATCACTTTGCCATGAGCTAGCATTCAGTGTGGGAAATACAACCTGTTCTAGGAAATAAGCCACATCAAAAAACAGCGGAAAGAATAAGTAATGACCCAGCTGTAATTTCAACGGTACATTTTGTTCTATGAGAACTGCATATGACGGCTCACTTCAGTTAAATTAATAAACATGTTTTAAGTTTGGTGGCAAAATAAAAATGACAATTTTCCCATTTGTGAGATGACTCTTTTTAATTGTGTAGTAATAAACTGGTAAATAAACTATTTTTATATAATTATGAAATAGTTATTTTTGAGTTGGAATATTTTACTTCACTATAAGAGATTCTATAACTTTTTAGGTAAAACCTGGGAGAAGGCAGTAATATTAATAAATAGGGAAATAGCTTAAAGTCAATTCACTTTCAGAGTTCTGCTGAATCTCAATCTGTTAGAAATAGTTGAAGAAAGTTATGTCCACTTGGATTTTTTTTTTGTTTTTCAATTCTGAATTTTACGAGATAGGCCCAAATACTGGCATCTAGAAAATATGATTTATTTATCTATTTAGGAGTCTACACCCATCAACCACTAAGATGGAGGTGGAGAAAGATCCCTTCTTCTGGTCTTCATGAATCTTTTCCCCTCTACTCTTTTTTTTCTTAATGATGGAAGAATCAGCAGCCCAAAATGTGGTTAAGGATTTCTTACTTCATAAGCATACCACTGTTTAAAGGTCTTTCTGATCCATGAAACAGTAGCGGTAACGTATATTATTGCTTCTTTTCTCTGTTTGAAGCTGAATTTTCTCTGAAGGCAAAATCATAACATTATGAAATTCATACAATTGATTCTGTGTAAAATTAATCCCTTTAAAAAATATTCTGTAACAATGTTTACAGTTTTTCAGCTGGTATGTGCATTAAGGACATCTTATTGAATCAGTTAATCAGTTAACATAGTAAAAAAGCAGCTGGAGGCTAGTCTGGATCAACCATACAGCTAACGGGTCTGTGAATATTTGGTTGTTGTAGACAGAAACAATGTGTCATGCAACCAACAGACCTCCTGCAGCCTATTGCCCATGGTAGTGCTTTTATTCTCTCATTAATATCAAAGCAGGCTTTTATCAGTTTTCTTTTTATTGACAACTGCTGGTGTGCTATCCCTTAGAGAATAATACCTGAAAGTTAGCTAAAGGTTTTAAAAAGCCTAGAAAAATTCATATCAGCCTTCCATACAATCTAGTTTTGAAGGGTTTTTTGTTTTCGTTCAGAATCCATTTGTATTTCTTTACCCCAATTGTCTCCTTTGGAATTTCTTTGGCTTTTTTTTTTTGAAGACTGCCTCTGAAATGTACCGTTGTGTTTCCTGTAGACATAATTGTATTATTTTATGGTATGTGGGCTATTCATGGGTGTGTATGCAAAGATCACACTTTCTGCTATGGTTTCCTTACCTTATGATGCCAGCGATGAGGGTTTCTCAAGACATGTATTAAAAATCTTGATTGCACTTCTTACGGGAAGCCCTTTATAGATAGCGTTCTTTAATAAATGGTTCATTGAACCTAGGATCAAAAAGGAACAATTCAGTACTTATAAGATATCCCAGGTAACAACATCTCACTGTGTGATTGGGCCAAGTGGCTGGGCTATGACACCCTAGAGAAATGCACGGGAAAGGTAATGAGGGAGGTTTATTTCCCTGTCTCGCTTCAGAATACAGCAGTAGGAGAGATCATGCAGATGTGTGAATATATCACTCCCTCTGTGTTTTGAGGAAGGAAGGGTCCAGCCAGCACTGTTAGCCCAGTTACTACAGCTTTTCACAGTGCTCCCATGGGTACTTGGAGCAGCATCATGGATCTCTTCAAGTCTGCCCATAGCTGGATATTTCTTAGCAATAACGAAAGTCCATTTGTACTGTTCTACCTTTTTTGTTGTTGTTCAAAAGGAAATCTAATTTATACATTCAGAAGGATATTATTTCAGTGATAAATTTTCTTAGGTGAGAGCTAGCATTACCTGCTGTTTCATCTCATGATTAACTTTAGCTTTGTAAACAATGAAATAAATAAAAATGTCCTTAGCCACTCTGCCAACTTATGCAGTCCTCTGAGTAAAATGTTAGCAGAATAAAAATTTTATCTATCTGTTCCTCATACTTGCTCCTGGACGTAAAAAGAGCTAAGAAGTAGTCATCTCATTATATTATGCAAACCTATTTGTAAAAGTATACACTACACTACTAAATAAACCTAAAAAATGTAATTTTTCCAGATTGCAGGCACTGTAGCATGGACTGTCCTTGTAAATTCAGAGCCATCTGATTGTAGCTCGCTGCTTTTTTCCAGAATTCTTCCTTGCAAAGTGCTTGAAGATAGCTATATCGATATTATCTTTCCTATTTTTGCCCACATGGACAGTCAGGTTTGCTGCTTGTCATGACAGATCACCGTTCTGAAGTTGGTCATATTTATACTGTTTGAAGAGGATAAGTCAATGTGTCTGAATCAATCTTGCCCTAAGCCTAACAGCCCCACCTGGCAAGCAAACAGGACAACAGTGGCAATCAAGTAGTTGGGGCTGAAATATAACTTTGAACATGGAACTAACGTGGTTGTGAAGATGTAAAAAAGGAGCAAATTGTTATGGTCTTGTCCCTAGTGATGCACTCTATCTTTTCAATGGTTACTGTACTCAAAGGAGTGAAAAAAATTGCAGAAATACTACTAAGAGGTCCAAGTCTGCAGCCTCACAGCTTGTAGGATAAGTCTGTCACATCGGGTTTTGGTAGAACTACCTTCTGTGAATAAAGTTACTCAGGTGTGCATGTGTTTCCAGGACTAAACCTTCAGACTACTTTACCTCGCCCCTCTCTACCTCATTCACACACTGTCAGTATATTGTGTGCTTGGTTAAATTTGGGAGGTGCTGGTTGCTTTTATTTGTTCTCTATAATTGTTTAGGTAAAACCGTATAAATCTCTTGGATTTTTCTGTGTAATATGAATGAAATGCTAGATATTAATTTTCTCTTTTGCATCCATGCACACTTGTATAGAAAACTTTCTGTGGTTATGATCCGTGATCAGACTGGGAGTTGATTCCATACAAGAGTGTGTTGGGCATTTAATCACACCAGAGGGAAATCTAAGTAGTGGTTTTAATTAATGCATATTCTGTTGTGATAATGCATAACCTGAGGAAAAAGTGAAGGCAGTTCTTTCAAAGGGTACAGATTAATGCTGTGAAAAATGAGGACAAATAACAAGGCTGAGACATTTTTTTCAATAACGTACAACCTTTCTGGCCAGAGCAGGTTAGCTTATTTTGGTATTTGGAGAGAGATGCATTTCATGGTCTCTCTCATGCCACAGCTTGTCTGCTATGGAGGGAGCATAATACTTCTGGCTCACATCAGAATTACTCAGTGTAGAAAGCCGAAGTCCACTGTACAGGAAGATTATGATAGTTTTGCTTGTATGTGATGGGTTTACTTTCCAAGGAAGCTCCTATACCTGTGCAATTACAGCGAAGCACAGGGCTGGAGACCTCGAACAAGAGCAAGGCGTTATTCAATTGCAGCCTGCTCGTGCCTGTGGAAGAGTTTCTGGGCCACAAGCTGGTTCCTGTCACCCTCAACTGTCCTGAGAAGGAAGATCCCTGGGAGGTGGCAGGCTGCGATGGGCTCCCTTGACCATGTGTTGAGTTCCCCTCCTCCAGGTCCAGCTCTGCCTCAGGGAGGACTTGTGATGCCTTTTATTTGTTGCCATCTGCACTTCACGACTGAAAGAATAGTACGCGTCTTATGTCCCATTTGATGATTAAACACTTTATTTTACATTTCAAGGGTTTAAATGTATCTTCCTTTATCTGGGGAGTGAGAACATTATAAAGCATAAAGTATTCTGGACTCTATCCAATGCTGTGCTCTGACTACTCTGATGTGCTTTGAAGGAAAGCAGACATAGATTTGGTTTTAATTTGTTCAGTAAAGCTGAGTTTACAGTTCTTTCGCATTGCTAGGGCAGCATATATCTAGCAGAGGTTATCAGAAGTTGTCGGGTTTTATTTTTCTAATTTATACCTCAGGAGTAGATTTTTTTTCCCCAAAGGGACAAGAAAAGAGTTATGCCTCCACTTTCTATTAACTTTAAGTGGAAGATTGATGCCTTGTGTTCTTATAAAAACACAAACAGAAAAGTCAGCAGCTATAAAGATATTTGAGTCTGATTGTGCTTTTTTTACTGCAACCTTCCCTTACAAGATTGTAAGAAGTCTTAAGCTGTTATGAGACTAAAGTTAAGAGTGGCGAAGAGGTGTTGTTAGTTTCTTTTCTTAGAAAACACTTCTGGAATGGTCATGTGTGATAGTTGTGGTGCTATACCTATTCTTATTTGAAAGAGAAAACAACACAGAAGGACAGCAAGAAGAGTTAAAAATATATTACCACTTTTCTGATCAAAGAAAAGTGGAATGAGGACTAAATTGTAAAGTATTCTTTTTAAGAGCTATTTTCAGGGGGGTGTGGGGGTGTGGATTATCATCACACAGGAAGGGGTGTGTAGAAGCGCCAGGAAATAGAGCCCAAAATCTGAGGTTTTTTTAGAACAACAATTTCTCACAGTATTTGGGGAGATGAGAAATCCTTTTGATTTTAAGCACAGGGTAAAAATAAAACAGCTGTATTGAAAGTGACTTTCTGCTTATGGTTAGGTTTACTATTGTATCTTTTTGCCATGGAAAGACAAAAGCAAGTCTGTTAGGTACCTAAATTTTTTAAGAACCAGAAAGAAATAGCTGGGTGTTTATGAAAAATAAACTGTCTCCTTCAGAACAGTGATCTGTAAACTGAGTATGACAGGAAAAGAATGAAGGTTACAGACAGTAATTGCGCACATACAAAGGCATACCTGGTGAACAACGTAGTTTACTAAGGTTCAGGATTGCCTCTTTTCCTAAAGGCACTGGGAGGATCAGAAAGCAGGAGAATTCACAAATGTCATTCGCTGATTTCCGTTATGAGCTATTGACATGTGCTCCAGTGATGACATTGCCTGATGGCATCTTATCTCCACAGGCAACTAGTATTTTTTTCACTGCTAATAGCTACAATGAAAAATCTTTACCATTTCTGTTTAAAAAGAAAAAATACTATTACTTTATAATGTATGTCACACTTTCCTTTTTTATCCACGCTTTACTGTCTCTAGGAGTTGAGTGACTTTCGATATTAACGTAGAGGTAGCATTAATCCTTTGCAAACAGTGGAATCAGCATGTGATGGAAGTCACTTGCTGTGCAAATATGCAACCAGTATGATTCTAAGTGCCATATCAAGCCCCACAGCCTGAGCAGGTTAACGAGTACAGAATTCTCAGTGGCTGGAATGGTAAACCTACGTAGGAGAGATGGAATCCATCTAAAATAAAACATTATCAGGCCACTAGCACAGAACATTTTAAATCTTAGAAGGAACTTGTTTTTATTTAAAGAGTGGACAGAAAATGAATAATCAATGTCAAAGAATATACAGGAAAAAAAGAAACAACTTTACCTGAACATGTGTACATCGACTGTCTCCATAGTAATTATTGCCATTCTGGAAAGAGATGGAGTTATGGACAGCTTTCAGCTCAGTGCTCAGCATGTAAGAAAAATGAAAATCTGAGGTTAGGAGTTATTAAGAAAAAAACTGAAGGCATTATTACACTATTGTATCGGGCAATGGTGTGTCCATATCTTGAAAGTCACATGTTATTGTGGAAACAGCAGCTACTAAAAGGATATCTTTAAAAATATATAGGAGATCTAGGAGGGATAAAGAGAAGGTCTTCCAGGTTGACCAGAGGTAGAGAGCTCCACTTCCACACAGGTAGAGCCTTGTATTTCTGGGGATGCTGAAAATACTCAAACTCCACCTGAAGGCATCTTGTCTACCTTCTGCAACATGATTCCATGTGGGTCTGACAACACATCACAACATTTCGGCAGTTCTCTCTACCACCTACCAGAATGGACTATCTTGTGCTTTGTAGGCTGAGGACATGGAGAGGTACCAGATATGAGACATCGTGAGGATGAAGCCTTTACCTAAAGAGTCCTGACAGTGTTGCTGGCCAGAAACTTGGGAGAGGTATTTGCCCACTTTCTCAGCCTGACTCATAGCAGATCTGAAGCATATTTTATTGACCACTTTGGAATGCAGTAAACTGAATGGCCTTATCCAACATGGCAGTTTGGGTTGAGAAGGGAAGAAAGAGAGGCCTGTAAATAGTTTTAAAGAGAATTTCAAAGTCATATGACAAAACCAGACTGATACAGCTGTCCAATACTACAGTGGAGACCCGATTCAATTGTCTTAAATACATTTTTGCTCAGAGAAACAGATAAGGACCTTGCTCTCACCCAGAATTTAAGAACACTTTTAAATTTAGTTTGAGTTTTAATGGTTCGATGATTGAGAGGTGAAAATTAAAAAAAAAAAAGTTCATTTAATTGAGTATTTTCTGAAATAGTCTCTTTTGTTTTGTCATTCTTCATTGTAGCTGGCACCTGCATGTGTTGTAGCTCTTTAAACCACCTGTAGGCACCCAAGTCAGAGATGGGGCTTCTCCATCTGCCTTCTCCAGCATTCAAGTAGCTATTTGGCTCTGCAGTGCAAAGTTTTTCCTTCCTTTCCCCATCCCACTTCTCCTCCATACTGACATGTAAAAAACCCTCAACTGGAGAGGGCTCTTGCAAGAATTACATGAAACATTCTTCACTGAGAAGTTTGGAAAGTTTAGCTTCCTACGCTTTTTGTTATGTGCGGTTTTGAGTTGTAGAGCCAAAAATACATCAGTCTTCTATAGTTCAAATCTTGCTTTTCTAGGCAGGTTTCCAGATGTGGCTATTTTGCTTGTTGTTAATTTCTGGCTGTGCTAATTGGTTTTTGGTTTTTTCCCTCCTTAATTTGTATGCATTGAATTAACTTTAATTAACCTGTTTGACAGACAGCTTCTTCCTTTATTCCCATAATTCCTTTTTTTCTTAATCCTGACACATCACAAAATGTCTACTTTCATTTACTCTGGCATCAGTTCACTTTAATTCCATCAGAGTCACTGGAGTTACTTTGAATTTCCTGCTGTATAAGCAAGAACAAAATTTGATCCCATGATTGACAATTACAGACATCTGAATGGAGGGAAAAACAACAAACCTTTCCAAAACAGTGCTCAGTCTTTACTCTTAATGGATTTCATGTCAGCAAGGAATGTGTCAAGTGATTATGCCAGTGATCACGTGGTGGGAGAAGAAATCTAAATGCGTGAATATAAGATTTGGATATTACTAGTGAGCAAGCTTGCAAATTAGCATATTCTGACATAATGGAAGCCTAGCCCAAATCAGATTCTTTGTTTTTAAAAAGTACGCAACAAGAGATATTTTTTTTTTACTTTCCCTGAACTGAAATAGAGAGTAGGAACACCTTAAGAACATTTTAAGTTGTTACTCCTACCCATGTTTGCCTCCGGTCAGTAATGACTATTTCATTTTCTGAAACAGTAAAGAGTACATTTTTTTTATCTGTGAAATCGTATGTTGTAATTAATTGTTTCTGAGTTGTGTGAAGGCATTTGACAATTAAAACTTTACAGTGATTTTTATTTGCCCTTCAGGAGAGGGATTTTGTTAACTTCAAAAGATTAAGCAAAACTAAGAAGAGGTGTGTGTAATCTTTACGTCTAGCTGTATTTCTACTGAAGTCTAAAATGTCCGTAGTTCAGCTCCCAAAGGTGCTGAAGTGCCATTTCCTGATGTTTAATGGATGCTTACTTCTGTTCTGCAGAAAAATGGAAAGGAAGAGGAAGAGCAGGGTCACATTTTGAGTCAGCACGAAGACGGAGTAGAGCTGTCCTTTATCATATCTCTGGACATCTACAAAGAAGAGAGAAGAACAAATTAAAAATTAATAATGTAGGTGTAATTCTTCTCTTTTTCACAAATGTACTGTTGGTACTGTATTTTTATTTTTTTTTTGGAGTAGGTCAGTGAGTACCTGAGAAATGACCTAGTCATAATTTTATGGTAACAAAAGGAGTAAAGTGCAGTTCACTTAAGTGCAGTTCTACCTACTATGGTATTTGTTACACTTCGTATAGCAAGACAGTGCATTTAGCCATACTGTAAACAGACATTTATTTAACCCCAGGAAAGCCACATTATAAAATTTCTCAGAACTTAATGTTAGGTTCCACTTTACCTTACCATCCCAATTATTTCATTTCAATGATTAGTATTTGCCAAGAAAGTAGTGAAGAAACTCAAGGTATTGCTCTAGCTGAAAATCTCTATGCTGTGTAAGCTCCAGAAGGTTACAGTTCATTTAGGCAACTTTTCATGTGAGTATCTCAAACTTTGTGCAGAGTAAATTTATCTTTTCATTTCCTAATTGACGTACTAAAGTTTCTTTCTTTAAATTACTTCTGTATTCCCCTAACTATAACTAATAAGTAAGTTGGTAAAACACCCTGTGAATGTTGCAAAAACCAAATCAAACAATAGACAAAACAAAAAATATAGCAGCAGAAAGACTTCTGAAGATATATGCTCAGGAGAAAGAATAACTCTCCTGCTCTATGGAACTATGTTTCAGGGGAAAAGTTAATGCAGAGGAAATCTAGAGATGCATATGAAATCAGTATGTACATATAAAAATTTGCCAAAATAATATCTGAGCACCTATTCCAACAGTGAGAGCCTATAGTTACTAGAAGCAGGTGTAACAAAAATAGAGTTTTTCTTAAAATCTCAGAACAGTATTTAGTTTCTTGTTTGTATATCATTAGCCTCAAAAAGGTAAAATCTTTGACAAAGCCACAAGAAGAAAATGGTCTCTCTTTTTTTTTTTTTTTTTTTTTTTTTTTTTTTTTTTTTTTTTTTTTTTTTTTATGGTTGGGGGGAGAATGGAAGACAGACAATGGGAAAAGTACCCAAAGCATATAGATCATGAACACCCTGAAAAGATGATCTACCACTGGGTGCGTTCCTTTTATTATATTGGCAGTGCAAATACATCCTCCTAGATATTATTACATTAGAAATTAAAAGCAGAAAAAACTTGGTATGGATTAAGGACATGAAAATACATAGCTGGTATATATCTCAAAGGACATATAGTCACTTCCATTGTATGTAACTGTTAAATGTTAAAAAAAAAACAGTTAAAAGCTAAAAATGTTAAATGTTGAAAAAGTGTAAAAATTAGGAAAAAAAAAAAGAAATCTGTAAAATATGACCAGGTCTTGCAATGATATTTTCATGGCACAGTAATGTTTTTTAGGAACATGACTTTTAAATAGCTTTTGGTGACTTTCCTGTACTGTCAAAATCCTAGTGCAGATGATATTATACTGGTTTAAAACATTTTTGTTGTCAGACTAGTTTGCTACCTTTAGTGCATAGACTTTTAAAGTTACGAATTAGAAGTCATAAGAGGAACATTTTCTTCTCTGTGATTAAAAATGGGCTGACAGTAACAACAGTGACAATTCAGCCCCCAAGATTCGTGAATGAGAACCAAGAATCGAGAAGGCAAAGACATCAATATTTCAAAAGAAACACACCAAGAGAAAGGCTGTGACAGGCAAGGCAAATATAATTAAGTCTATAGTCACGTCGTTGTTGTCTTTTTGTATTTATAGTGAATAACTTGCAGATCAGAAGTAATCTCACCTTACTGAATACACAGCATTGTTTTGTGAGGCTCTTCATTACTGGAACAGCATTAACCAGGGGCACAAAGAGAGTGATCAAGAATTTTGTTAATAAATAATACAAGACAGTTCATGTAGCACATGGTGCTTTTCAGGAGGGTAGGTGTTTTTGTTAAAATTCTGAAGGATGAAAGCTAAGAATTTATAAAACTGGTGCATAAGACTGAAGTCTTTGTTGCAAAGACCTTTGCTGGTTAGGTGACAAAGACTCGAGACACGACGAAGCTAGGTATAGCCTAACAGCGAAGATAGTCAATTCTGGAGCTGGATTATGGTGGGTCTACATTAGTATTTTGGTTTAGATCAGGGGTGCAATTTTAAAGACAATCAAAAAGTTATTCCTACTAATTGTGCTTTAGTTCAGAGCAGTCTCAGGCACACGAACTGGATTCCCTCAGGTGAAACTAAAGCAGGAGAGGTGCTCCAACTACTTATAGCTGTTCAATCCACAGGACCAGGCTAGAGTTAGTCTGAAACAACCATCTCACAGCTCTAAAATAAGTACGGGAAAGATGTTTTGTCTTCACCACCATCTATTCCTTTCTATATGTTTATTCTTATTTGCAGTACTATGTCCTCATGTGTACAAAGCTTTAGCCTGTCTGTCCAGCAGAAAAACATTGCTCTTCAGTCAGAATTCACCAACCAGAGGAAGAAATAGTTTGCCAAATTCAGTTGCCTGCTCATTCTACTTAGTCTGTTCCTTATTAATCCTCCTCCTACCCCCACATTCACAAAAGTTATTCCATCAACAGAACTATCTGTCTAAATAAGTGAGGACTGTGTTAGAAAAAAAATCAGCATTAGTTCTTGCCTGCATATGTGTATGTCATACTTCTTTATGCTTTTTAAAAAATCAAATGGCTGAATTGGAAGAAATGAGTCTGTATGACCAAATTATTGTTTTGTCTCATTTCTTTTTTTTCCTCTCTTTTTCAGAATGTTTTTGTAGATAAACCAGCATTTCCAGAATACAAAGTTTCAGATGCAAAAAAATCCAAATTCATACTGTTGCATTTTAGCACTTTTAAAGCTGGCTGGGACTGGCTTATTTTACTGGCAACGTTTTATGTTGCTGTGACTGTACCTTACAATGTTTGCTTTATTGGCCATGATGAACTATCTACAACTCGAAGCACAACTGTCAGTGACATTGCAGTGGAAATTCTTTTTATCATAGGTAAGATATGTTTGGGGTTTGTTTGGGATCTCTGTTTTGACATTTAAGGTTTTCACAGAATGTATAATGTAGAAGAGAAAACAGTTGCTTTCACAGTTTTAAAGAAATCAGTTTTAGCTGTATAGTTTGAGATTTTGCCTGAACTTTAGATCAAATGGGTTTTTTCTTTTTTACTTTAAATTGATTCAGGTAGTCCTGCTGTTACTCAAAATGTACCTTTTACTTTAAGAAAGATTGGAAACCACTGTTTTACCCTGTGGATGCCTAAAACCTTACCAATGTAGGAGTGTGCCCTGGAATCATAGTATACTTTTCTTTATAATTACCTTTCATAGACACTTAGAAGACCCATGGACCACAAGTTGAAAATCACTAGATTCTAAAAACTAATGGCGTAAGATTAAAACTCACAGTGAAAACTGCAAATGTACAACATCAATACGATATACTGACAACTGGGATAGAATTTAAGAGGTTGCAGCTTGTCATCTTGTCTGTTCTCTAAACTTTTCATTTCGATGATCCATTTAATCCTTATACCTTTAAATACTTAAAAAGAAGACAAAGTCATGTGTAATATTGGCCTTGTGGCAAAGTAATTTCTTTTTTGCATTATCTTATTTATTTCTCTGTGAATATAGAAAAGAATTCCTGACTAGGGAATTCCTGAAGTTTTTGTTGTTATAACACCACTCAGTGCTGTCACATTGACAAACTATAGCTCGGACCTGTGGATAATGTGCAGGCGGAGAAGCTATTATTTTCAAGAAATAAGCAAAGTTGAGTATGTCTTTCTTGAATATGAAAAGGTTTAGGATGGGTTCTAAGAGAGAAAGAAAATTCACAAAAGACTAAAATCATCCTCAGATTTGAAACTTCTTTTCTACTTTACTTTTCGCTATTTTTTCCTTTAAAAATGTAGCTTAACTCGTACATTAAAAGCAATGTCATGATCTTCTCTAGGAGAACTAAAGACTGAAACTTCTTAAACCCTGAGAAACAACTCAGAATGTCTTTGGCTTAACATAATATTTTTTTACCAATATTTTGAAAGGTTTATTCCATTTCTCTGACAGATTTACTGTAGACAGTAAGACTGGTAGGTGATGTAGCCGATGGAAGAATCAGATGTCATGAATGATAAATATTTGTCTTTCCTCCTTTGGACATTGATTTGACATTAGGTTTAAGGTCTAATTTTCCTCTTTTATGCTCACTATTAGATCTTGGTGGACTCTTTCATGTTAATGCAAGCAATCCACATTGAATGATATCCAAGCACTACAGTAAGAAACTTATGTTCTGCAATGCAGATCATGGAGGATCACCTTTTGTCTTGTGTAAAAAGAGAAAGGCTATGACTCTAGTCAGTGATAAATGACTCCACATTCCACTTTAAGGAATATAAAATGAAATAATTCCACTTGATCTACCTGGGTATCTTTATAAAAACTGTAGACTTAAGGTTAAGATATTTTGATAATGGTTGTACCTTCACCCTACACTGGTGTAGATAACCGGTTTGTGTTATGAATGTGTTTATTAGAATCTAAGCACAAGAGAGTACAATCTGCATCTAACTGATTTACGTGCTGTAGTATCCATTTAAAGCAAGACAGATGGTGTACCGCTTACTGCTACTTTTCTGTTTATATCCTTTGCTGGAAATACAGAATTCTTGTATCAGTAAGTCAAAAGCAATGGTATCTCCATGATTAAGAGAGTAGCCGTATAAGAAAAATAAAAAGAAGATTTTCTGTAAATTTTACTTCGTATTTTCTGGTTAGACTTTTAGATCTGACATCCAGGAAATCAAACTATAGTTGTAACTAAATACATTCAAAGAAAAGTGTAAAGAAGTGCTAGAAAAGTCTTCTTTGCATAGTTTTGTTACTGGTAACCACAAACACTCTACAGTAGCATACCAATATTCCTCCCCCACAGTTTCAATAATGGCTCCATTTTCCCCAATATAATTATTTCTAAAGTTATTGTCTGTTTTTAAATTTGTGGTTCTGGGGAAAGGTTTCTGGAATATTTTCAGGACATTCTGCTACTTCATTTAAATCTTTGCAGTGAATTTAAAGAAAATAGTGTGTTTATAGTCACTTCTCAATGGTCCCTTGTCTGTTAAAATATTGAATGAATATATCTCAGAACATGTGTAACTATTGGAAATAGTAAGGTTGACAGCATACATAGATTTAAAACGTAAGTTTCAGGGCATTGTTGCACTGTGGCTCTGACAGATACATCTTTGATGGATGATCTATGTGCTTTGAGAAAAGTCAATGAGAAGCATTCAGTAAAATTCTTTTTATGATTCTGCTGCCTCAGAAACTCAGTGGAGAGATCTGTCTGAGATGGGGCCTTCAGCTGTATTGTGGCTCTGTAATCACAGGTTGAGTATTACAGTTCTGTAATCATGGATTGGAGAAAAAGAGTCTATCTGCTTTGATTTTATTTGGATTTCTCAGAACATAGAATAATATCCCTTTTACACACATAACTTACATAAACTCTTATTTGGACCTACAAGGTCTCTTTTTTTAGCTGTGTTATCAAAGGGAGCAGAGACATGACAATAAAAGGGAGAGATGTCTGCTTATCAGTTCAAGGGAAATAATAGGGTAAAGGCTAAGGGTTTCCTTTAAGCTGAAGAGTTTGAATAAATCTAGGGGCTAAAAAAAATCTTTTAGTCTTATCCAATTTGTGATTCAGTGTATGCTTAAGCATGATAAAAATACATATAGAAGTGTTCTTCTGACTTGGGGTGCTTATAAGTAGGAGGGTTGCCCTGAATTAATATACTTACAAGAAAAGAGAACAGCTAGCTAGAGGTTTAACTGCTCGAACATTTAAAGTTCTCTAAAACATAAACAGAAGATAAACAATAATAATAACCCATTTTGCAATGTCTTTTGGGAAGAGGTTGGACAGGGAACATAATTAAGGCTTTTCAAATGAAGTTGAAATTATTTTTCTCTCAATGTTTTCTGTATATGCTAGTGAATTGATAACTTGTGTGATGTGATGTTTAAGTGTACTTTCAGATCTCTTTTCCTCTATAACATGTGCAAACTTTCTCTATCATTCTCCTGTAAATAAATTTTTTGCTTCTTCTGTCCGATGATAGTTTAAAACTTGTTTAGTTTTAGACTTTTTTTGACTGTTGTATGTATCTTAAAACAGTAAAGAGGTGGAGAGAAAAAACTTTTTAACATTAGTGGACTTAAGCAAACATGTAAAAAAATTATCTTAGAAAGCGTTTCATCTGGTGAGTCAGATTACCTCCTTTATTGCACTATTTACTTCAAAGTTCGTGGCCCTTACTTTGCATAGGCAGTAGCTGGGTCCTTCATTTGTAGATAGGTACGTCTGAGCAGCTAAAGTTTCAATATTTATAAAAAGCATAATGAATTTTGGTTACTTTTCAATTATATTTGTAAAGTTAAGTTTTCTCTCTTTTGGAGAGAAAAGCTGGAAGCCCATTTTATTAGTAATAACTTCCTGATTGCATAAGTTTTACTCTTCCATAACTATCCAGTGTAGTGCTTTTCTTTCTGTAACTGTTTCATTCTAGTTTTCAGATATTGTCTGTCTTTTTTTTTGCCCTTTTAAAACATTGTTGAACATCTTAAGTGAAGAATTATCAATACTATTGCTAAGTGCTCAGACTCACTCACAGGACTATTTGAATAGGATGTCTTCAACAGGAGTTGAAATCAATGTAACAGTTCAGAGAAAATATGTATGGGCTTTCATGGTAATGCTAATACATTATTTGCTGGGTAAGATCAAAGTTGTCTAAGTATTTTCTTTCTTAAAGTGGCCAGGAACAACAATAGAGAGAAGAGCTATAAAAATAAGTGACCTTTAACTTTTAATTTTAGTGTTCTATTTGTGGATCATCCAGTTTATAGTGGAAGAGGGAGAACCCTGAAATCTAATTCTAGCTATAAAACCATACTCTTTATAAACATACTGGCAACAGTGATTTTAAATTATTTTCTGCAACATAGTCCTTTGCCTACCTGTGGGAAAAATACCCCTACCCATTCCTTCCCCCACTGTCCCTATACACACGCTCGTCTGAAGACTTTATCTATGGCTTGCACTTTCAAGAGAGGACATTAATCATGGGTACTAAGATCACTTCTCCTTGTATGTGTATCTCTCTCTCTTGTTAAATACTATTTAACAAAGTGTTTTATCAGCAATTTCACGTTTTAAAAGCAGCATATTTTGAAGCCCTAATGCTATGGTTTTTATTGAATGATACTGTAGAGACTTGTTGGCCCATTACTGTCTATCACAAATGTAAATGACTCAAAATCTTTCCAAAACTGTCTTAAATCGTATGAAGCCCTTAAGTCTCAGATCTTCATTATGTAGAGATTTAAAAATATGGTACAAACCGACTAGAAATTCATATCATAATTCATGACTTACACAATCATTCTAGTGTGCATATTACTGTATTGAAAATAATATATGTTAAACTAAATTTGTTGGAATCAGATGAGATAGTATTAAATGCTATAGATTTTATTAGGTTGCTTTAAATTAGAAGGTTTGTTTTCTTTTATCTCTCATGTTCTTTTTCATTATTATAATTATTATCATTTCATATCTTAGCAAGTGCAGAGAAGGTCAGGTACAACAGTGTATGTCTAGGAGACCTCACATCTAAGGGGACTTGCATATTTTGAAAGGAAATGGCAGTGTTTTGAACCGTATTTCAGAGAGTGTGCTTTCAGACCCTAATATGCTAAAATTCAGGTAGACACCAAGGGAGTGGTTTGAATTTATCTGTGAGCATCAAATGGTCTCATCTGTGAATACAGATGAACAAAACCTGAAACCAGATAGAGTGGCACTGTTGATACATCTATTATTAGGGAGGAACAGTCATAATAAATTGTTCATGGACTATGGATTACCTAATAATGAGAGTGAACAGTACAAAATGTTTATGTTGAAAAGCAGTAGTAAATTTCCTAAAGATTGTCATTCAAAGCACCAAACTGAAGTTGACAAGACCACTATATCGTTAGAAATATTTCCAATAGCCTTCCTTATACACCCTTGTAAGGAGGACAGATGCTAATCTGCACACAAGATGCTGTTTCCATGCACAAAAATATCCACCTGGACATAAAGGAGACAAGCATAAGCCACAATAACTTAGAAGTGATCATCTCCACAGAAACATTTCTGTATCTTCAGGCAGATGCAGATAAATGTTATTATAATGGAGACACCCTGAAAATTTGACATGTATTGTCTCAGCTGACTCCTCTTCATTTGTAGAGATATGATGTCATTGTTACACATCATTAGCCAGCTTCTCATAGAATGAAAAGAAGTATGTTTGTAGATCTAACCAAAGTTTTAAGAAATCACTGCCCCAAAATGTTGCTTACTATTCCTGAAGCTGGGAGATACCTTACAATTAAGACACGAAAACTGCTCATCTGAGCATTACTGCTTTTCCTGAGACCAAAATGAATGACATTGACTTAAACTACTGGTGAATTTGTTACAAGAAGAGATCCTTATGTAGTGTGCCATGTACCATCAAAGTAAAGATAAAATCCAAGAAAGAAGTACTTAAAGAAGTACTGAGCAGGCTCCATTCTGAAATCTGATTTTATGAATACCTAAAACAAAGCAAGTGGATTATGCAGGATAAAGGCCTTTTAAAGAACACATGTAAGATGATGGGAACTTCATGAGTACAGGCTGAAATATGCAGCATTTACCATATGTAATTCCTTACTATTCTGGGGAGAGCTCTGTAGGCAGCTTATAGCTGGGTCAAGATATTCTGCATCTGTGCTTCTGGCAAATATAGTCACTGCTCCACTTCTCAGCTGTCCTAAATGAGTCTCTTCAGACAGATTATTTTTCTTCCCTACTCCCTGTTTCACAATGAGACTTGTAATGTCGGAGTGACAGGCTTCTGAGCACTCAAGAATGCTAGGACCACTTAAAAACTGACTCTTCATCTTTTTTGTCTAAGCTATGGTGGTACTGTAAAAAAAAAAAAAGCAGTGTGACAAATCATTCGTTTCACCTATAGTCAATCCACACATTGTGAAATGCTGTAGTAATAGCTTTGTACGTGATTTTCACTCTGCTTTTTTTCCATTCCAAAGATATACAAAGTTTAAACTACCCTGTTATACAGAGTATGACTGACTGACATTAGAGCTACAGCCAGACAAATTTTGTGTTTAGGTTTACTATCTTATAACATGATGGTAAAACAACACTATATTTTTTAATAACATTGAAGTATTTTAATCAGCTGTCTAGGTAATTTCCAAGAAAATGCTTAAATGCTTAATAGTTTACCATATTTTTTGTGAGCTTGCATGTGGTCTTTTTCATACTACTTTTATGATTTATGGATAATATCGTATGTATGTGAACTGTTGTCAAGCTGCACGAGCTAATTTCTGAGAAAAATATTTCAGGTTTCTCCCTTGGAAAATGTCAAAGAATAAAGAAAATTTTAAGTGCACTAAGCAGTTACCGCATTGTCCACTGAATGTTTTACTTGTTTGGTCCTTCCATTGTTGTCTCCAGCATTTGTGTAGAGTGAATTGTGTTCATGAAATACCTGACAACGACATTTGCTTCATACATGTTGAATTTAGTGAAAACTTAAGTCATATGATTGATGTTTCTTCATTTTTTGGAGTTGCTTCTTTCTGACATATTTCTGCAGGTTCTATTAAGAAAATGACCCATATAGAAACTTTCACACTTCTGCAGCTACAAATACTGGCTTCTTTTAAAAGCAGAGCTAGCAGTACATTTTTCAGAAATATTTTTAGTTCTTTGCTTTTCTTTCAAGACTCCAAAGTCTGTATCTTCCTTTGTAGAAAAGTCAATGTAATATATTTCAGTTACTCAATATGTTCATGAATTGAGTCTGTTTTTAAAAGGTAGAGCATAGTTTCTAAAAAAGAAAATCTTTCCAGTGTTTAGTGTGTTACTGTAAAGGTCACAGTCTGTGATGCTTTTCTGTAGTATCAGCTACTGTGGAACTGAGATGAGCTAATCCCTTTTTAACACCCTCATAGTTAAGGAGAGCAACTTGAAAAGGCGAACCCAAAAGGCTGAAAATCAAGGAAGGAGATAAAAGAATGTGACTTTTTATTTTTTAAGTCTGTGGTCTTCTGTTCAGTTTCATGATATTGGGATTTGAATTCATGGGCTCTCAGCACAGTAAAGAGTTGCAATTAAAAGCCCTGTTTTAACGTTGATGCGGTGGTCATTCTGTGTGTCCCAGCATGCCCACGGTAACGTGTACAGCTGCCTAACTGTGGTGTTTGATTGAGCATACCATGCTAGTCCATTAACACTGACTGTACTAAACTCCTGGAGGGAGTGACTTTTGTTACCACAATAGCCATTCAAACCACTAGTGCCTTGAGATTTCAGGGGGTTTATATTAAGGGTTAATTTACCCAAATCAAACTGTATTTCCACTTAGGTATGACTTCAATATCCCATTGCATTCCACTGTAAGAACAAATAGTAAGGAAGATCAAATCAGTCTGTCAGTTACGGATGGATTTTGGAAATCGGTTCTGCTATGATCCATCATACCTGAGAATAGATCTTGCTCCATTAAAATCACTGAAAATGTCAGTTTGTCAAACCGTAATGGAGCAAGGCTGAGAACAAATGTCACAGCGCTGCCTTAGAACAGGGACCACACCACTCCTCGTGCTGTACAGTGACAAGCATCTTGGTGTCCAATTGTAAATAAACTCTTTTCACTAGACTGATAATTTGACTGGTAAAACAGCTTAGTGTATTCAATGGTGACTTTAACAGACCAAGCCTATGAATTATATTCATTCCACATTAGCAGAAGCTTTTTTCCAGAGGTCCACCATATTACATGAAAGCAGTATCCTTGTGCTGAGGATTTTAAGAATCTGTAACTTTAAACTATGTTTCCATAGTTCATCTGAATGCTAGTCATCCAGCTAAAGCCACAAGACATCTAAAAAAGAGCTTCTTTGAATGGAGGTGTAACGTGTCTCTGAAATGAGGTTCCCAAGCTCTGTGACTGCCCACACAAACCAAATGGAGTTGTTTCCACAATATTCTGAAGTGCTAATAGCTAGGAGAAAACATTACCGGGCATCGCACCCAAGATAAAATAGAAGGGAGAGGTATACTTGATAACCAAATTTTGCCATTTTAAATGTACTGTTGCATAAGGACTAATTCTAATCCTTTTACTCATGCTCCTCAATGAGATTTTTTTTTTCTATTTAAGCTGTGGAAGAGAACAAATTTTTCTGCTTAACAAAATGCCATCCTGGTGGTGCAATGGTAGCTTTTGATATTCCTTTTTAGATTTCAAGTCCATTGGGACCTACGCTTCGTATATTGGGATACTTCATTTCTTTAATTTCTAGCAGTATAAAATTTGGGCTGGCTGCTTCTTTACCTATGTCAACACAATACATCTGAGATTTCAGTTATACGTAGTTTTGTATGACCTTTCAGTTCATAAAGATTCTAATAAGAAAGAAAAATTTTGGCCATGTAGTTCAATCTTAAACATAAGACATTATATTTAATCCAGGTATTAATATTAATTCCAATAAACTGTGTTTGACTAAAGCATGTTTTCCTGAAGAACATCAGCTCTTCTTCAAAGACCTCAGAGAAAGGAGAATCTATGACTTTACTCATCTATGGCTTGCAAATGACATATTTCTTTTTTGTACTTTTTTTCATTGACCTGCAGAAGTGACACCTTGTTAAGTGCTTAATACTACTGGTTTAAAACATTACTACCTGCTGATTCTTAGTTAGGGTACACTGGATTGTAATTTAGCAACTGATATGATACAACCATGATTTGCTGCTCCATTCCAAAATTAGATAAGATTTATTGAATACATCTGGGTTTTCGACAAGATTATTAATAGCTTCACTCATAATGGGCTGCCACTAGTACAAGGGAATTAAAGTTGCAGATTAGCATTTCTTTCCTGATACATCTGAAACTGTAATTTTCCTTCATCATGGCTACCAGCGATTTCTTTCTATTTCCTAAACTGGTCTAGATTTTCACATCAAATTTTCTTTAGTTTATATTGATTGTTACCGCATATCTGTTCTCAATAGGAGAAAAATATGCTTTTCTTTCAGCAGCTGCAACAGGCTGTTTTAAAGACTTATTATTTTGTTATATATTATTATTTATATATTATACATATTTTATTATATAT
>NW_009623834.1:0-25265 GCF_000690535.1 Cariama cristata
TCAT
This sequence comes from Cariama cristata, assembly GCF_000690535.1. Taxonomy (NCBI): domain Eukaryota; kingdom Metazoa; phylum Chordata; class Aves; order Cariamiformes; family Cariamidae; genus Cariama; species Cariama cristata. The sequence goes on from NW_009623834.1 coordinate 5, forward strand.
CTACAAAGATGTTAAACAGCCCCAGCTCCAAAACTGAGACCTGGTGAACACTGCTAGTAACCAGCCACCAACTGGATTTACCTCCATTCACCACAACTATCAGGGCCAAGCCATACCGACAGCTTCCCATCACAGAGTCCACCCATCGAATCCACAAGCAGCCAGCTTATCCAGGAGGATGCTGTGGGAGACTCTGTCAAATGCCTTACTCAAGTCTAGGTAGACTACATCCACAGCCTTTCCCTCATCTACTAAGTGGGTCACTTTGTTGCAGAAGGAGATCAGATTGGTCAAGCATGATCTTCTTTTCATAAATCCATGTTGGCTGGCCCTGATCCCCTCATTGTCCTGCATGTGCTGTGGAATGGCACTCAGGATGATCTCTTCCATAACCTTGCCGGGAACCAAGGTCAGGTTGACAGGCCTGTAGTTCCCTGGATCATCCTTCTGACCCTTCTTGTAATGAGTGTTACATTTGCTAACTTCCAGTCTGGTGGAACTTCTCCCGTTAACCACGACTGCTGGGAGATGAATGAGAGTGGTTTGGGAAGTTCTTTTGCCAGTTCCCTCATTACTCTGGGGTGGATCCCATCAGGGCCCATGGACTTATGAGTGTCTGATTGGCACAGCAAGTCACTAACCGTCTCCTCCTGGATTATGGGGGCTTCCTGGACTCCTTTGTCCTTCAGGACTGTCTCCCAAGGGACTCCATGCATCAATTTCCTAAATAGGCTGAAGTCTGCCTGCTGGAAGTCCAAGGTGGAAGTTCTGCTGGTGGCCCTCCTTACTTCATCCAGTATCGAAAACTCTTAACGTTTCGTGGTCACTATGCCCAAGATGGCCACCAACCATCACATCCCCCACTAGTCCTTTTCTGTTCACAAACAACAGGTCTAGCAGGGCACCTCCTCTAGTAGGCACATTCATCAGTTGCGCTAGGAAGTTGTCTTCCACACACTCTAGCAACTTCTTAGACTGCTTCCTCTCTGCTGCATTGTATTTCCAGCAGACATCTGGCAAGTTGAAGTCACCCACAAGAAGCATCTAGTGTCTTTGGTGGCTGAAGGTCAGTCACTCAGAGAACTCAGTGAGCTGCTCTGGATGCAACAGAAGCATGACAATATTCTGTGACATATGTTACAACAGTATGGAGGTTCCCCTGACAGAAGCAATCCAGGATATTCAGAACAGTTCGTTATTAAAATGTATTGTATATATGTGTACAGCAATTGTTAGCATGTTTTGCATTGCGGTTACTACAGAAAATCCTGATTGTGGGATGTTGTCTCAGTCTTTACACAAGACAATTCTGTCTCTCCATTTTTCTAACCTGATTAATTTTATTGCTGCATTTTCATGGTTCCACTGCGAAGGCATTAGAATTCTCATGTCAACTCATTCGCCACCAACGTGGAACACTTAAAAAGTGTAATTAAGATTAGTTACTAAATCGTGGGGTACAGCATATTAATACTCTAGAGATCTGAATGCAAGTATTATTTTCAAAACTGATTAAAGTTTTATCAGCCCTCAGATTGCAACACCACCACAGACATTTCAGTTGACAGGCTCTGCCTACGGATGACACAGAACAGAAGTGATTAACAGACTCAAAAACAGATGCAAAATTTGCCTCTAGTAAAACAGTTGTGCATCTAGTTTTCTACATATCCAACTTCCCAATATGTAATCTAGCTTTCAACTTTCATAAGAAACTGGAGGCAGAGAAAGAGGCCAACATTTTCTAGTTAGAGACTAGTTATTTATCTGAAGTGTGAACTAAACACCACAGGGACTAAACATGCAACTCTGCCACAGTTCTTACAACTCGCATAGTTTGGACTTCCAGTCCCCAGCTTGACTACACATATCCTACTTTTGACCTGCATTTTCAACGCCTAATATAAAGACAAAATCACCAGAAAGTGCCAAACAAGATTCATTCTAGGTATAGAGAGCACAACATACACTGTATTCAGCACAACATTCCTTAAAACTTTTATGAACACTTAAAATGCAAGTGAAGATCACTTATTTGCTACACTTTACAGAACTAATGCTTTATATCAGTTTTGTGCAAACATTCTATACTGATAAGAATACAGAAAGTCACATTTCACCCCACCACACGAATTACATTAGGCACCTAAAGTGGATCTATATATGTTTTTCTCCCTCCTCACTTTTTTTTTGCACTGTATCTCAGCAGTGCAGTCACCAGATTCTAATGCTATGTAATCACAGTTTGTCATTGATGCTGTTTTCAACAATGCTATCCAAACCATGCACCTAATTATTTCTCTTACTAATTTTTCTTAAATGCAGACCTCAAATATTAATTTATTCATCACAATCTGATCTGCATCTCTTGCCTATCATGTTGTATCTAACCATCAAGAGCCACTAATCCAGAAGGTTTAGTTTTTTCATACAAGCATAAATTCTGTGAATTGAATAACTGAAGATGCATACATTCCATCAGTCAAGAAGTGTATTTAGTAAAAGGTATATTGCACAAAATCAGTTTCTTAAAGTCATGCCTTCTCCATATTTTTCCAAAGCTTGAACTGCTATTGTTCTAACAGGTAATGGTTTATGTAAAGATAAGATACAGCTAAAACACCTTTTTTGTTTTCCCCAGGTTGATACATGATTTTAGATAGATTTAAAATGTACAGATGCTATTCACTTTGATAAAGTTTCTATCCATAGCACTATTTCAGCATTTGAACTCCATTGACATGGCAATACAGGCTCGTCTGCAAAGGTATTGATATCTCTTATTTTCTAATAATATCTCTACATTTAGAAAAGCGTTACTTATTGATTGTCAAATATCTTAATTGGCTCATATAATGAAAATAATTGGCTAACAGTTTCATCTTCAGAGGATGAAAAAGCCATAAAACAAATTTTAATGAGTATAAGATCTTCATCAATCTTCTTGAGACTGAAAGACTTATATTACTGAAGAATTCTAATCTTAAACAAATCAATAACTTTCCCTCAGAAAATTTGATATAATTTAAAAAACTGACTGTCTGCTGTTATGCTCTGCTGGACAATAGTGTAAGACTACTTTGACCTAATTAGAATGAGCAGTAATTAGTAAATCAAACAATTTCACAAGCATAAGAGTCTAAAAATGCTTACGGAGAAATTAGGGTATCACATCTTTATAATTTGTGTACTTTGTTTATTTCTTAGTCATAATAGTCAGGTCATAATAGTCAGCCATAACAGCTCCATATCTATATAGTTCCATGCAGAAAAATATATTTAAGATAGATGCATACATTTGCAATATCTTAACAGAAGCATCCTCAGGTAAAGTACAGTAACTGAAATCAAAATTTTCTCCATTAAATTTAAAAATTAAAGATTGAATTCACTTCTAAACAGGAGTTTAAGAATATGATTATAATCTTTTTCATCTTCTCCATTGTACATTATATTGTGAGTTCATGGCAACTGTCAGGGACTAAACGTACAACACACACAACTCAAATTGTTGAAAACAATGACATTTAAATAAATCAAAAGAAATTTCTAATATCACATGTACACCAGAGGCAAGTGCAGTTACATCCTTCCCACTAACCAAAGATAAATTACATTCAAGTCAAACATGACTGGTCACTTCCAACTGGGAATCAGACTATCTGATAGGAGCAGCTGTTAGAACAGGCTTGACAAAATGCTTTGTTAGTACGTAAGTTTAGAAATTCACATCCTTGCATTCCTTGATGTCTCATTTAAAGAAAAACATACTAGCTATTTTCCTGTTACTGCCTCTGTAGGAGAATGGCAGTGGGAAGCAGATAAGAAGTACAAAGTATTTTCTGCTGAGATAATCAGGGAAGTCAAAGATTTCTAACTCAGAGCAATGACAATGACCCCAACAGAGCACCCTTCCATCAGTACTTTCACAGAGCAGGAAATTAGTATTAGAACATCATTCTGACTCTCAAGAAACCATGTTCTGCAAGCAGAAGTTTAAAAAAAAAGGTTTTCTATGGGTTTTTATCCCATTAAGTCCTGCCACCAAAGTAACTGGAATTTCTCAGGGCCCACGAAACAAAAAAATCAGCATGTTTCGGGTTAGTCTAGAGTTGTATTGGTCAGCTAGAACACAAATGCTGATGGGCATTAGGAAGTAAGCTCTGCTTGCCTTACCCTCTATAAAAGCACTCTAGGTCCTTTTAAATCTGTCCAATGACAAATTTTCATAAAGCACATAAGGACTTATTTTGAGACTTCAATTTTTTCCAAATGTAATTCGACATATTAGTTTGATCTAAATCAGCATGTAAATTGACAAGGGAAAAGAGCAGCAGAAGTAAACTGAAGAGTATAGTCCTGTAAATCTAACAAAAGACAAAAAAAAAACCTCCTACTTTTGAATTTCCGAAGTGATGCAACACTATTTCAAAGAAAAGTACCTTCATTCGAAAAATAAGCACAAAATACAAACCCCCTGGCTTACTGAATGCCCCAATACAAGTAAAACAAATGCTAAGTACTTGACTACTGACATCCCACATAGGGTTCTGAAAATATCCTCATTTCTCCTGACAGTCATGAAAGACAGTAGAAAACAGTTACTGTTCAAGGATCTTACTACCAATGACGAATCTAGACAAGATCTAAAAATATAGAGATCTCCTGTCTTAAAAAGGCTACTGCCTCCTTATATCTCATTTTGTGTTCAGGGTAAAAGTCTTCTAAGTCAGAGACTGCTGTTATTCTTTTTACAGAGAATCACTTTAAAGAGTATGTGTTTACCATAAGAATACTAATACTTATTGATGTAATAATTATTATATTATTATATTGCATCTAATTGCTAAAAAAAAGAGCACTTATGATCTATTTTTGTTACTCTACTGCACTATCTCATAGAACAAGGTGTCCCAGTTTGTTTAAAGTTAAACTTTAGTTCTGAAGCATGATAGAATGGGGAATAAGGAAATAAATACTTATAAAAGTAATTACAGAAGCCATTATTAATGGTAACTGCTGATAAAATCAGATGACCTTTTCTTTGCATATGGGAAAGAGAAGTAATCCAAACCATGAATTCATGGGCAATAGCAAATACCTTTTTTGGTTTATTAACAAGATGGAAGAGGAAAAAAAAAAATAAAAATCTTCAAACTCAGATCAACTTTCAAAGTTATTTATGGAATAAATTAAGAGAGGCATGACAGTTACTCTTAGTTTTAAAGGTTACTCCCTAATCTGGCATATCACCTACCTTAAACATATGGGAAATTATTAAAACAAACAAACAAAAAAAATCAACTTACCTGTATGTGCATTACAAGCTGTGCTTTCTCCTTGTCCTTACGCTCTATGCATCTCTTTAGTTCTTCTACCTCTGACATTACTGCATTACAACTCAGTTTTGCTTTAAGCTCCAAAATATGTTTCTCCAGTTCTTGCTTCTCTCTCTCATATCTTTCAGCTACTATAAAATAGTGAGAACAGAACAATAGGCCCAATAGAAACACCAATTTGTGGTAATTTTTTTTTTTTTTCCTCATTTCTCTTTTGGCAATTCTCTACTTGAGACTATACTACAACTACTGGTTTTGATCAAAGTATCTGTGAAAAATGGCTATACCTATATCATAATCTTTTACTGAATGAGACAGTATTTCTGTTTATTCAGTCATTTTCTAGGGGTTTTCCCTCCCTCACAAAAAAAACCAAAACCAACAAAACCCAATAAAATAACATATAATAGGACAGAAGAAACAGTGGGGAAATCATGGTGTAAATGAAGCTTGACAACGAACTTCAAGGCCCAGATTCTATCCCACCAGAGTAATACCCCCTGATTTGCAAGTCATACTATCTGTGAAGTTCACATCTGAATCCTACAACTACCATAGAAGTTCTTGACAAGAGCAAGCTGTAAATTTCCTCAACCAGAAATTCAGATGTCTTTACTCATAAACAACTACTAGAGGCAAAGAAAATCTCCATTTGTATTCTTCCCATGCATCTTTGAAGAAACAGAAATAACACAGTAAAGAGAAACACAACTGCATAAATTATATAAATATATATGTATATCTTAATAGCTCCAGTACATTTTTTCATTTTCTTCATATTTTTACAACAGTTTTGATTTATAATTATGAAACAAATGGAAAAATTAAAATACGCTTTCATTAATATGAAAGGCATACTGTTTCAAATAAATTCACTTTTAAGCAGATACATTAACATGACTGGAGAAAAACTATTAAAATTACTATTTTGTGTTACATTTCTGAAGCTAAGCCATACACAAAATCTAGCCATTTTCCAGTGCTCTGTATGAGATTTGTAAAACAGGGATTCAGGACCCTATTTTAATAATCAAGATAATTCAGTAGCTGAAGTCTGAAAACATAAAAATAAGTTATTAACCAAACCCATTAAACATTCACAGAGACACTGGACTGAGTCACTATTCCTCTATTATCTTGAGTAATACATTTCTATATTAATAAGGAAAAAGACTTTCTCTAATGCCTTTTTGATTATGTCTGAAAAGTTTAAGTACAGACACATAACTAACAATGTAGCAAAGACCTTATTAAAGTGCTAATTTAATATGCAAGTATATCTTGAAATAGTTTAAAGTATTTTTCTTCTAAATATCATTGTTCCATCTCTAAAATTCTAACATACTGCAAACAGAAGCCCTGACTGCATCATACTGGAAAATTTTCTTAACCTCTCTGGAACATGTTGTTACTCTCTAGAAATTCTATCAAAAATTCATCAGTCTTATTAACCAGCTATGTAAATGAATTTTGCTATGATTTTCAAGATGGCAGAATTTAAACTGCAAATGGAAATGGACAGAAGTGTAAAATTTCAGAAAAAGTGTTATTTAAAAGTATTCCAAATGTTTTTCTTTGTAAAAAACACTACCCACTTCACTGAAATTGTCTCTAATAATCCTCATTTGTTTTAACCATGCAAATCACGGTATTCTATCCTAAATTTTAACTCTCATTGCTATTTATTTGTTAATTCAGGTGCCAGTACTTATTAACTTAAAGCTCAGAAGTTAAATGGCTGGTTTTGTTGAAACAGTAGAAGAATTAGACTGAAACTCAAAGACAGAATTAGTGTCTAACTAACTAATTTGCAGGCCTCTAGAGCAAAATATGAGAGTTGTACCTGTTCTAATTCTCCTGTCATCATCTTGTACATTCTGGTAGCCCTGGTGGTGCATAGCAACATGTGAAATTTGATGTTGCAACTCTACACGGTCATCTTCTGCCCTCAAAAGTTGGGAACGAAGATTCTCAATCTAAAATGCATGTACAAGTATCAAGTGTTTAATGAAAAACAGAATGAAAGAGTAAATAGCTTACTTTTTTGAGTTTTGTAGTGTTTAAAAAAGAGACTATACATAAGTAATATTTAAAAATAAATCTCAAAAGTACTGCAAGTGGTAAAGAAAAACACACATTACTTCCTAATTATAGGCCACAAAGTCATTACTCAAAATTAAAGGAAATATTTTGTTACGTTGACAACAGATGAGCATTAATTTCTCTAGGCCATAAAAATGCTGCCATTGTATATATTGCAATTGTCCTTTTACATCGCTAGTGAAAATATCTATACAAATTTAATAAGCAATGTATTTAAATTCTACTCATTAAATATACAATGTACTTAGTCTTAAGAAACGTAGGGGCTTTTTACATTTGTCATTTCTTTCATATACAGTCTAGCACTTACAAAGATGACATTGTGCACAGGAAAATAAAGAAAATATGACACGCTAAAATTGAAGGAAAATAGCTCTAACTCATATTACCCATATGTGATGTAGCACTACATTCCATGCACAGTGAGTTAAATTCAAAACAGTAATACAGCCAAGTCAAACTTCCGCTACATACACAAGTCAAATAACCAATGCTGATAGATAAGTATGCCGATTGCCCCCTCTTGATTTATTTCAATCTTTTACCCCAGCCCCTCTCAAAGAGGGAAGGATTAGAAAAGTTTAGGACAAAGGACACTTCTCTAAAGTCATAATCCAGGTTCCTGCAACTTCTAGATTCCATCATATGTGCATCAATAGGTATTGTTTAGAGCACAATTTAGATAGTTTTTCAGGCGTTTGTTTTTTATATATTTTTATCACATGTTAGTAAATACTTCTAAGTCACTAGTTTATCTGAATTCACCAGTTATAGCATGTGCTATGCATAACAATAATTACTAATATAGAAGTTGTTCTAAAGCATAATTTGAAGGGCAGTTACAAATAACGTGCTTATGTACTTTAAAAGTACCAGTAACTACTACCACTACTATAATTATTACATATGAACATATATGCATAAAAGTTTCGAAAGCAGAAAAAGTATTATTAGAGCCCAGTCCACACATTTTAGACTCTTAAACCTGTCTTTCCATATCTCCTTCTCCCCTTCCCAAAACAATGTTATCAGAGTATGAGATAGGAACATTAAGCAAAAAGCCTCGGACACGGCTTAATATGAAAACTTCAGGATTTTCACCACACCAAAGCAGTTACCTGATGCAAAAGAGCTTCTCTACTGCCTTCTGACTCATTCAACTTTTTCTGGGACTGCTCCAACTCCTGCTTAAGCTTTCATTAAAGAAGATAATGAAGAAAGAAAAGTAATGTATCCGTCATAGTACAAAAGTATATTTTAACAATTTGATTCTGGCACAATTTAATCGCTATGAGCATCTATTTAAAACAAGGTATATTATACACAATATTCTTATTTGTCCAAACTTTTAAAGCAAACTTTCACTTGTACTAAAATCCTGCCATATTTATTTAAATTACATAAAGAGAATTTAACTTACAGTCTATAATTTTTTGTAGAATATTCTACATCACATGAAGATACAAAGTGGTATATATAATCCAACACAGAAAAGCACAAAAGCATATTTTTACCAGGTTAAAAGTAAAAGAAAGGAAGATAAACTTTTCAAAAAAGTTTCGAAAACACTGTCCCTGGATTTGAAACATACTTTCAAATTAAAATTAAAGTTAACAATGACTTATCATTTGAAGTCACCTTCATTAGATAGTTTATTCATAAAAGTATTAAAGATGACATGCATTGGTAGAAGTGGTAATTGGTAAATTCTGTATTTTTTCTGTGTTGTGCAAGATGATGTGTTTGAATTATTCTAGAAACGAGATGACTGAAAAATTGAAGTGCTCAGAATTTCATACTAGAATTTTTCCTAAAAATATAACATTAAAAGAATTTCAAAATGTTTAATCAGAAACAGCCAAACTGATGATCATGTAGAAAAAAAGAGAAAACAAAAGCTGCAAAATATTTTCTGACTTCTACCGTAAATAGTTCAAAGATCAAAGATCCACATGGAAATAAATACATAGTTTTTGCCAGCGGAAATTGTTACTGCAGAGATAGCAATCTCACAGATGATGTTGAGAGGCTGGCAAATGGGCAAAGTAAACAGGACCAGCGTTAATGGAATGGAGACAGTAACATAACATAGAATACTACATAGATGGCTTAGCATAAAGGGGTATAACTTTCAAAACATTGACAAAAAGGCTAAACTCAATGTAAGAGGAAAAAAGCTAGAAAAAGTATCCTGCCAGAACAGAAATACAAGAAATCTTGTTTTCTATGAATAGGAAGAGAGCAATATGGCAACAGACAGTTCAGTAAGAGTAACTAATAATAACCAAAAATTGGTGCAAAATAACTAGCACTTGTTAGTGGCAGGGATGAAGAAAACCTGCATCTTTGAGCTGTTGCAAATAAGCAACAGCAGACTATGTATAAATTCAGAGACAAATCAGAGAAAGAAATCAAGGATAATCCCCAAGTTATCAACTTGTCTGCCCGGCAGGATGGACAAGTTGTTAGAAGTAACACACTACAACTAAAGAGCTTTGACGGAAAGACAGAAGTTCAGCATAGCTATATTCACAGTACCTCTGATGCAAAAAAAAACCTTGTTATCTTAAAGAGTAAAGAAAGTTTTATCCTGCTGGTTTCTCTGAAGAAGGAAGCATATACTGTAACATATGACATCGTACATTTATTTAAAACGAAACGGGAAAGCAGAAAATTAAGTCTTACTTGGTTCTTTTCACTTTCGTATTTCACAAGTTTATTTTTCATGAGTTCTTCTGTTTCATCTGCTTTAGCATCTTGCTTCTTTAAAGCCTTTAGAGGGGAAAAATACATTGCGAACCTCAATATCAAAGTTACAGAAGTCTTCTTCACAAGTCTGTTAAAATGAAAGAATCTGCTGTTGCGTTTAAGAAAGAAGATCTAGAGAATGCTTTCTATGTCTAATATTTCTAGATGGAATCAATGTATATTGTTATGAAAAAATAAATACAAGTCCGTGCATACATAAACACACCCATGCACAGAACAGGGCCAAATATAAAGTCAAAACTAGCACTAACATCCTTCCGATGTATAGAGCTCCAGATGCTCAAGGCTGACCTCAAACACTCTGAGACGACGGTCTAAGAGGCTCAAGAGTTCCCTTACAGATAAGCTGTGAACATATCAGATGAAAATAATATATTATCTAATACAAAATATGCATGATATGAAAAATAATGCACTGTAGTAAGGAAAACACTACCATAAGGTTGTGTTGGAAGCCAAAAAAAGGAAAAAGTTATTTTTATCTGAATCTGGACAGATGCTTAAAATTGCAGTATTAATACAGAATCAACTGAAACTTTCCTGATCAAAAGTCACTGACATTGATGTGCCCTACTTTGGAAAAAAAAAATAATTTAAAAAACCCATGGAGACTTCTCATGTTCCCCCCCTCCCCAAACTGAAGTATCTAAAAACACTTACGTACATTTTCTAAAGCATCTTACAAAAATAAAATTGCCTTGAATATAGGTTTAAAAATCTTTTCCCCCTGCAATCCAACACTATTTGCAGAACACAATCACTGGCAAAGGAATGCATTAGACATCACAGAAAATGACACATACAATTTGCAACATACACAGCCCAAGTTTGAATATCTCAAGCCATAATGATGTCATTGGCTCATCTTAAATATCATTTAGAAACACCAGCTGAGAGAGATCACTAGCCACACTGATAAAATTTGCCATGAACTTTATGTTAATAAATCTTCTTTGCTGTGCAACATGACCAAGCAGTTTTCACACTAGCCAGAAATCAATTAGAGACCTTAGCATACACCTTTTACTTTCATCCAATATCACAAAGCATAAGTACATACATTCCTTCCACCATTACTTGCTAAAACTACAACAGAACAACAGAAACATGTAGCCTGCCCAGAAAGAAATGTCTTTTTCCCAGTCTGTTCTTCCTGAGCAGCATTTTTAGTTTACATTTTAAAGTAATATCTCCTTAAAGAAATATCCCTAAAATTTGCCACTGTTTTGAACATTTTTTCTTCACTGCGTACCGGGGAATGATTTCATTGTATGAAAACAGAAAGTAAGATATTAATCGACCTCAGTGAAGCCAGGCATTCAGCTTTAGAAGTTTTGCTTTTAAGAGTAGCTTCGTGGAGAAAGTAAATGGATTTATATACTTATCTCAGCCTTATATCTTCACCTCAGGAAACATAAGGGTTTCAGTATAGTTTGGATTACCCTTCTGCTTGAACAGTTTACACTAAAAACTGAGATTGTGGAAGATATTTATCATAACTATGACACTGAAAATATTATGCTATATAAAGAATTACACTTTTAATCTTACTGATTCATAATCAGATACTGTAAGACTATAACATGTTTAAGATATTTCTAGTATTCAAGTAGAGACTCAAATCTATCATTCCAGTCAACTATAAAACTGAACACTGCACACAGACCTGACACACTCCCGTTTTACTCAAAAAGACTCTATAGAGAACTCCAAAAATCTACATGAACAACAAAAAAAAAAATCAAATATCATGACTTCAGCTAATGCCATTATTGCATGAGGTTTTTTTTCTTTTTAATGACTATAAGTACCAGTTCAGAATAGTCTACTACAGATAAATGGTGTTTACTAACTGCAGTTGAGCTTCATTTTTACTAGCAAATTACAAGCTCTGTTACATACAGTCAACTGTATGTAACACCAACCTTATTTTTGGCACTAAATAAATACAGGACCAAAACTGCATGTTTTCATGTGCAGATTTTGCTAGAGATGTCAGCATCATAAGGAAAACGTTAAATCTGGGTTGGAATTAGAAATAATAGGAAAATTTTCAAAGATTTCCCTACTGAAGGCAAAAAGTACGTCTCTGCATCAGTAGTACATCCTAATTCCTAGAAGCCACAGAAGTTAATATGTCATTTCAACCTATCAGGATCACTGAAAGATATTTAGGCTATTAAATAGCAATAATTTCAAATGAAAAGGTTGTATTTCCTATCACTGATACTACAAATACGATATTGGGTTTTATATTCTGTATATTGTAAAAATAGCCCATAACCATTTATTTTTTAAGAAATAACCCAGTCCATCTCTCTCTCTCTCTGAGTTACAATGCTACAAAAAGAATGTGATGTTACAATAAATTAAACATACCACATGTGCGCTGCTTCAGCTGTGAAACATGCATTTTTCCAGTAAGTGCTAGGTAGGCGATCAGTTAACCAATCAAAATGTCGTTAAGAAATGGAAGCATATGGTCATCCACAGCCAAACATTAGCTGTTACTAACAACTCAGAAACTGCAAGGTAAAAGTTAATTGTTATGTTTTCCCTCCTTCTTGTACTCCTTTTTAAATAATTCTCTCTCACTGTTTTGTGCCACCCTTGTTTTTTCTCCACTAGAAGTTTCTCTATGTAAAGTTTCTCTTGGGAAAGGAAGGGTTAAAGAGAAAAGGGCGGGAGGGGGGGGGGGGGGAGAACAAAAAAAAACACCACACCACCATGTAAAGATCCAATTGATACTTTGATTTCCTTTGTTGTATCCAAAGAAGGGGTTGGGTGAGTCAAATGTCAAAGACATGAACTAGGAAGGGTATGCGAGGACTACAGTTCCAATACATGCTCCTCCCTGATGGCTCCCAAGCAGCAGGCAGATGCTGCCCAGGAGAGCTCTGCCTGGCAATGGTGAAGCACCAAGGAACAGGAATAGGCCTACAGTCACCAGGACTCCCTCCACCAAGGTTGGCCAGGAGGAGGCTGACAAGGAGGTTGATGGGGCCTTGGAGGGGGCAGGCATAGAGGAGGCCACAAGGAAACAGAGAACTTCCATGTAAAGAGGTTTTCACAGTGTGGTTTTGGGATGGATGAGCTAGATGTTACACTGCCTGCCTAGGTGGTTAGAAAGAGGGTCTTGTCACTGAAAGGCTAGATGAACTTTTTATTTGACTCAGTAGAGCAATTATTACAGGTCTTTTTTAAGAGTTCATTGGCATAAGACAGCATTAGAATTCTAACATACCTACTATACCCCAGCTCAACATACCTCATCCATATACAGAATATCAAACCCCAAAACTTCAAACAGATAAAATGATTTACTCCCTGCTAGGCAGATATTTTCCTTCTATATGGGAAAAACTACGTGGAGGTCTCTGTAACAACAGCTCTCAATCTTTCCAACTTATGAAAATCTTCCAATAGCAAATGATAACTTTTACTGTAATTTAAGTCTACTAACTTTTCTTATGGTTTGGGTTTAGTTTGGTTTTGCTTTGTTTTTTAAATTTTTTTTAAATAAAACTAGATTATTTGAAAGTCACGCACAGACCACAAACTGAAATTTGCTCTTTCAAAGTGAGACTAGTCAGTGAATTATACTCATACAAGCAGACCAGCCTTGTGCTGTATTTTAAAATAAGGCAAAAGTGTACAACATCCTAATCTGAATGAAAATTCTTTACCTAACTTGCTATATTAGCAGCTAGCATTGGTCCAAATATGCTACCTAGACATACCAGCCAGGCATTTAAAGACAGACTGCCTAGATATTTCAGTGACAGATATGTATGAGACTTGCTCATGCTCCAAGACAGAGTCAGATTCAAACTACAATCAAAACAGAAACCATTAGCCACAGTTGGCATAGCACAGAGCCAAGGAGCAAGTATCAACGACGCATTAAAACATCCAGATGGCTCAGAGCACAGATCAACTTTATGTCTGACCTTTTTAGACAAACATAAAGACACGCAAAAAGAGAATTTTCAGTGATGCTTTTGACCATCAGTCTACCTCACTCTCTGTTGAAAGTCCGCCAGCTTCTTGCACTTGTGCACAGTATGTGCAGTGGGAAGCAAACAGAATCTAAGTACCCAGTTGCAAGAAGAAAAGGGAAAAAAATGCTTCCTGGCATATCCAAGTTTTTAGCTTAAAATGTAACTATAGTCACTGCCTTACCACAGTCAGTGGGTTCAGAATGTTCTATAAAGATGATTCTGTTCACCTAAAGCGTGCAAAGCACGAACACATGAACTCACTCCACCAAAATCCAAGAAGCCAAGCACAGGAATTAGTAAAGCCACCCAGGACATCCAATGCATAAAAAGGCCATTTAAAGCCCATTTTTAAGAATGATACTTGATTTTGTTTTAGACGATGCATAAATGCAAACAAACAGTACAAGTGATGGTGTCTTCATGTCCAAAATAAAGCACTGAAGAATCTCAAAATAGTTTCAGTTTACACGACAAATGTATTTTGTTTAAGCAACCCACATATACATGTCAGTAGCACAGGCAACATGAGCATATTTGTTCCCCTTTCTAATCAGAAACACATTTGTATCAGGAATATAGAAGAAAGTGAAGATGTACAATTTGCATGAATATCTGTTTGCTAATTGCAGTTTTCTAATTTGCAGTAATTGCTGTTTAAACATAGTGTTTAAACACAGCAATACACGCTAAGTTAAAAGACACATAAAAATGTAGAGAAAATTTTTATCCACGTACATGCAGCACATACAGATAACAGATTCAAAATAATAATGTAAATTCAGATATTAAAGATACAAAGTTTTGTATATCGAGATTTCTTTATGGTGAGCATACAACTAGATATCATCTCGGTTAATAATCAATTATTATAATAATAGTGCAATACAAATTAAAAGTTTGCCCATCATAAAAAAGACAGACAGAAAGACAAGACAGACAAGAGAATGACAGAAACAAATGTATCAGCATGTTCAGTTAGGCTCTGAAAAAACATAATTTAGTAATTGAGACTTAGGAAGATGATTTTCTTAAGACAGTAGGATACTGACAAGTAGTGGTCAGTTATGGGCACTGCACTTTCCTTAAAAATAACTATTAACATTTAAATCTCACAAGATTTCTTAATTAAAGCAACTACTGATCAAATTCAAAAGTCAAATTGGATTTTGTCTGGTTTGAAACGTATAACAGACAAACTAATGAAAATATTGCCTCATTAAATAGCTAAAAATGCTTTAAATAGCATTTCTTTGTAAATTATTCAAGCCATATTAAATGAAAGGATTTCAGAACTCAGTCCAAACCTTACACTCCCTTCCAGTAATGTTACTTGGGAAGCATCTTGGAGAAATAAAAGAGGACAGAAAGAGACTTTAATAGAACATTACATCCACACAATGATCACCACAAGACTGAGGCCACTGACAGAGCTAAGAGTCCATCTAACTAATAATTCAAATTACAAAGGACAAGAAACAGAATAACAAAGTAAAAAGCTCTTAAAAATTATGTAGAAACATGCTTCATCCAAATAACTAAATATTTTGCTGCAATTGTTATTTACTTTATTCTCACTAGGATATGCAGAAGTACACAAAGCAATTCAAGTACATTCTTTCTAACAAACAGTAACTTAAGCCACAGAGATATACACCACGCCCTATACCACACCACCATTTATATGTTGTAAAGACTAGTTCCCAATACATTCCTCAGTACATAGTGTCCACATGCACTTCCCAGCTCTCAGATGGAAAGCTTTCTCTCCTAATCAGTATTTACAGGAGGCATGCCTACCGTTCCCTCTCCTCCAACATGTTATATTTGTACAAATGAAGGGCTGTGTCCTCACAGTCCTCAATCCCAGAGTTACTAACAGAAAGGGGCAACAGAAGATGAGGCGCAATAGAAGACAAGGGGCAACTGGGCAAATGGCTATCACTCCTCAAAGAAATTCAGGTTTGTGATTAGCAACGTTCTGTTCTTAAGAGACTGACTGTATGCATATTTACATGGGTGAATCCAAGCACTCCACTCCAAACGGAGGAGGGACCAAAAAATTCCAAGACTGTCACTATCCAGGTTAGTATCATTATTGCAGACAAGTATCATTAAAGAAAATTAGAAAAATGAAACCTAAATTGCTACCATCATGACCAGGCTGTCTTGCAAAGAACGAGCACAGATATTTATTAGAGTTTACTGGCTCAGGTTTACCCCTAAACATGTTCATGCTTCACCAGTGGAGGACATGTCATTTACTGGCAAGCAGCTTGGCTGCTGCTTCTGATACTCCTGATACTTCAGGCCAGATATAAGCCACCACAAGAGGAACAGTTGCTTAGAGAGTCAAGCTGCAGAAAAAGGCTCTGTTGATTGTGTTCATTATGAGCATTTGCACCTACTGAGTGAGTACACACTTGTACAGATGTACTGAATGAAGAGATCCACCTTTTTGAGTAGCTGGTCCCCAGCATCATTCTGTATATTCCATGAGAGATCAAAGGAATGCACTGATTAGACTCTTGCAGACTTGAGAATAGCATCTGCAATAGCCGAGTATCAAAGCGGCATGAAAGAACATATCTCACAATAAGGAAGAAAATCAACAATGTGATGTATTGTGTTAAGAAGTTTCTGTTCTTAATGTACAATGTAGTCACGCTGCAACTGTAAGGCAGTCAAGAAATAAGTAAGCTTCCACATTGGAGTCTGAGAATCTGTGTTCCTGAAAATCCTCTCACCTGTCAAGCAATCTCTGTAGCAAATACTACCACCAAGTGATGGGTGATCAGTAAGAAAAAAGTTAAGCGACATCAGACATTTTACACAAAATCCAATGATTCTTATCAGGGATTTTATTATTTTATTTATTTTTTTAAAAAATAATTATCTTGTAGACTGAAATTGCCTACTTAGAAAATAGGATTTTTTTAAAAAAAAATCATTTAAAAAATGGTGTAAACTATCAAGTTTTTCTAACATCTTTGCTCAGAGATCTTTAAAGCCAAATTTAATTTTGCCTATAGTACAGAATAAAGAATACCTTAGCAAAATACAAATTACATTGATGCAAGTAATGAACAAATCAACAAGCCAACTACTAATTGGCCTGAAAATACATTGTTGAAATAACAACCTTTAACTACTCATATTCATAAATTTTAAATACTTCATAGTCATAAATTACATTATTCATTCCATTTGGTTTGCCACCCTGAATCTATTCATCTGAAACACCAAATACAAAGAAAAGATTTTGAAAAATCAAAAACTAGAAGCTCAAAAACTCAAATCTGCTACACCCAATTCTCAGACTGTTTTGGTGGTGGCATTTTTTCTTGTTTGTTTTTAATTTGAGATTAGACCAGTTCTAAACTTTTTGTCTCCTTAGATACTCTCATATTCCTATTTCTTCTATAATCGATATTCCATAACAAAGCAATTTTCTTCACAAAGCTTTCCCACACAGCAACCTCTCAGGATGATAGTACACAGAGAGGCAGCGTGTACAGGATCCAGACCATTTTGCTCTCAAAAACAAGCGTTTTTCAAAAGACAGGGCACAAGGTGGTCCAATTTGCCAATATGAGAGCTAAAAAGCTCAGCCAACTGTTCAAGAGATGTTGAACTATTCCTTACAAATACAAACACCATCCAGAAGCGAGACCATTTTCTACCTAGAGAAGGACAAATTAACATGGATGTTCAATGGGGAAGGAAGATGGGACAGCTGGATAGAAGCTTGCAATAAGGGACTGAGATCTAAGGACCTTAGCAATATTGGAGTTTCAAGACATCTGACATGTAGGAAGTTGCAACTCTGTCACAAAGATGTTCTCCAAGATGTTAAGACAGCTATGAGAGGAGAAGTAGCAGGATGAGGACATACTGGTTTTGCTACTAGGAGTGTAATGGAAGTCTGTGGTTCAAGGGCGGTACTGTCTCCAGATTCCTCTGTAATCTGTCGAAGAAAGATTGCCCAATACTCATTGTAAGCAGCTCCCTTCTACACTTGTCATCTGACACCACCACGTTCTATTTTGCATGTTAGAGTTAGAAGCTCCTGAAAAATCCGTAATTCATTGCAACAGGAGTAATCTATGTTTTATTAGGATTTCCAAATAGAGTGACAAGAGTCCAGTTCAAGAAATCCAGAGTCATGACTGAGATCAGCCATCCAGTAGGATGATTTGGAGATATGAGCCCCTGCTTGATAGAGTGAAGATAACCACCAAGAACATGATTCTCCTCCAAGTAGCAGCAGCTATGAATGTATGGCATATAGAATAAGCCTGTTCCAGTCAGGATTGGCTGTGAATCTTGACTTGGGTAAATTCCTAATAGTAAAAGTTTACCAAGCAGACTAATTGGTGTTGAGTGTTGAGCTTTCCTGTAAACTGAGAATGAGGACTATATATCAAAGTTTTGAACAGTGGTATCAAAAAATCTTTTAAATACAAAGGGGCTTCTCAGGAAAAATATGCACAGAACAAAATAGAATTTGGAGGAGTAAGAATTAAAACATCTTCATCTGCAGGTGGATAGCTTAGGGGAACAGAAGATTGGGGAAGTACTTAGTATTTCATATTCCGTTTGCATGAAATTCAAAAGATGAGCTACTAGGAAAAAAGGTATCAAGATTGAGGGTTCATGATCACATAGCCAATCATATAAAAGTCTTTGAAATACACCTGAATTCATTCACTTGAATTCAAGTTTTCCCTTCTAAGGAAACCATGGCAGTGTCAATGTATCTTTACAGATACAAGTCATTATCCCTTTAAAAAGATTAAAAAAAGACTGTTCCAATCTGCAGATAACATTATTAAATGACACCAACTCATATCATTAAGCATCCCTCTACCAGACTGAAGGACTGGATGAGGCTCTGAGCAACCTGGTCTAGTGGAAGGTGTCCCTGCCCACGGCAGGGGGATTGGAACTAGATGATCTTTAAGGTCCCTTCCAACCAAACCATTCCAGGAGTCTATGAAGGCACAATTGAAGAATCTAGAAATGGATGTAGGTACATTAAAGAGCAATGAAAAGTGTAACTAAGCACTCTTTTCACCTGCTAGGACATCAATAAGGGGGGAAAAATGAAACAGTAACTCTTTTTGAAATACTAGCAGAAGCACTACAAGCATTTTGATAAACATTACTTTTTATCTACATCAAAAAGAGCATCTTGTCTTCTTAATATGACCTCTTTGAAGAATCTCTAGCCTTACATGAAATGCAAAGTGTCAATCTAAATAAAGGTTCCTCAGTATCACTGCACAGTATAAAACAACTGCCTTCCAAAAAGCATATATACTGTCACTAATATTAAAAGTGAAAAACAAGGAATTCCACATTTTTTCCTCAACTCTAGTATTCTATTGCATAGTTAGAAATAATACTGCGAATCATACCTTAAGGGAAGTGAAATTAAAAGTTACCCTATGTTAAATCAGAGAGAGATGTATTTTTCATACATTTCCTAAAACTAGCAGAAAAAAGCTACTAGCTGCCTCCAATTTTAATTCATAACAAATATTTGTATTGGTCTCCTAAACAATATTTTATGCTTCATCAGATACTGTTGAACGAAACTATTTGAAAAGCAATGAAAAGCTGCCTGGCCACTACAGTGCATTTGATTTCTTGTTGAAGTAAATTAAAAATAAACTGCTCGCTGCAAGCAAAGTTTACGTTTTAGAAAACAAAATGTTTTAATTTATATAACTCAGATAATTACTTGCTTTTGTTTGTTTGGAGTTCGAGGCAGGGCATAGGGGGTGAGTTCTTTTAAAGAATGTTTGTGCCAGTTACCAGAAAGTTCTAAACATAGACAAGACAGTACCATGAAGAACAGACACTGTACTTCTTATCATCTGGTCACCAAAACAAGCAGAGTTGGACTGATACAGTTAAAAGAATGTGTCAAAGATATGAGCACTTTGCAAGTTTGACAGGTACAGGCTCACAAATGCAGCATGTTCTTAACTTAATCCTGAACACACAGCAAGTTTTCATTTGCATACCTCTTGTAACTGAAGAGACATATGTCCCAGTTGGTCCTGGCGCCTTTCTACAAGCTGTCTTTCAGCACGCATTTCTTGTTCTATCTCCTGAAGTCTTTTCTCTATCCGTTCTGATACCTTCAAAAGGAAAAAAAACCACCCTGCAGAAAATCAGTGTGTCTTTTACCACATATTAAGGTAACAATGGCAAGAAAGCTAAATAGAGTATGGGGCAGAAAGAACAGGGAACACAACTTATTTGATTAAGTAAGATTTAGAGCGGCATAGAAAATAACTACAGTTATAGCAGTGAGTACTCCAGTACTCCAGCAGGTAACTGACCTGCTGTCTTGCTAGCAATATCCTCCTTTAGGTATATGCATATATTTCTCTACAGTGGTGCTTCTACTGAAGTGCTAAATATCTCAATATCAAGTTTGGTGCAGCCTAATCTGAAGTTGCAATACAAAAGTCTTAGCTTCTCTGTCACAGGCCTGATTAACCTCTGGAGAGTCATTTCTTTCACATCTCCACTCTGTGAAACAGACCAAAGTTTACCTCTTTTGTACTCTGAAATCTGAGGGAAAAGTAGTAAACAAGAGCTAAGTACATGAGAATGACTGTAATAGCACAAAATAATTACATCACTTTAAGACTTTTTCTCAATATTTTGTGAATTCATGTACAAACTAATACAAATAACACTAGATACTTGTTAAAGCAATTTGGATTATAAACACAATAATTCAACCTTAAACTACAACAGAACTACTTTATTTTTGCATTTCAAGCTGCTAGCAGACAGCACCCTCTCGTGGGCAGCAAGCTGAATTTATATTGTTAAAGTTGAAGATTAGCAAGGAAAATATTTATGTATCATTTCCTCCCTAACTTAAAACTAATTATTTTAAACAATCACTAGAAAGCAAAATATCTATTACCAAATGGTATTTAGATAAAAAGAGAATGACTTAAAACACCATTCAACTACTAGTTTCTGGTTTGTGGAGGGGAACAAATTCTCCTCTGTACTTTCACCATTAAGCACGCTTTTACCAGCACTAGGCATATGCGTGGACAGAAAATTTTACCATGAGCAACACAGTTGTGTACAGACAGAAACATAAGTAAAGTTAAATTTATATTCTGGGCTTCATGAGTACATCAGGTTTAAAGAATGAAAGTCTTTTTCTTTACAACAGAAGACATCAGTTTGAAAACATTTCTTGTTTGCACAGCCAGATGAATAGTCAGCTTACAATTTGGAATTTTGCATTTTCTCTTAAAACCATCAGGAGATGCTCAAAAAATGTACTGCATCAAACCACTCTTTCATGTAAGTTATGTAAATTTTGCAGTCATAATCCAGAATAACTGCTTACTGAAAACTAATGTATAAAAAATAAGGACCACATCACAACGTTTGTATTTGTTTTGACAGCTACTACCTAGCATTACTTCAAACTAAAGTCACAAAATACTCCAGCTAACAGAAACAATGATACTATGTAGCAAGAACAGAAAATAACACTTTGTCATTAAAACTTGTTATACCTTTGCTGAAAACCGAGAAATAACTGTCATCCTTTTCTCCAGATACATCTGAAGTATCCAAATGAAACAAAGTCATGTTTTTACATTTTAAAAAAATCTTAGCTATGTATTTCTGAAGGCAGAAGCTTTCTCAGCTCCCACACATCTTTCTCAAGTGAAGTTAAGCAAGAGAGTATTAAAGGTATTAAGAAAGAAAAATGTATAATTTAGACTTGACAAAAGATCCAAAAGTAACATCACCCCCCAAAGAAGATATTCAAAAGGAGAGGTCAGTAACTTCTTCACTGAC
The DNA here is from genome assembly GCF_000690535.1 of Cariama cristata. Classification (NCBI taxonomy): domain Eukaryota; kingdom Metazoa; phylum Chordata; class Aves; order Cariamiformes; family Cariamidae; genus Cariama; species Cariama cristata. The sequence continues at coordinate 22,068 of NW_009623834.1, forward strand.
ATGAGTCTAGTTCACCACATGTACAGCAGAAAACATGACATGAGGAAGCACTAGGCAAGCTTCAGATTCCTGCAAACTTCACATTTAATTGCAAATTATCACTAATGCAGAATGAGTAATAAAGTAACTCTTTACTAACTACAAGATATCAAGTGATTTGCCTTGCCTCTGACTTCTTTCAGTTCCCCCCAGAGTAGTACTGTTACCTTATTTCTAACAAGGTACTGAAAAAGATGCAGAGATTATACTTGTCCGGTGCAGAGAAATTTCAGAGTTACAGACATAATCCTCTTTAAAAAAAATAAAAACAAGCAACAAAAAAAAAAAAACCCAACAAAGTACGAAATATTTTGGTGCTACTTATTGAAAAAAAAATACTTCTATCAAGAAACTATAGTTAGTATATATAGTATATCTAATATATCGTTAGCTCATATTCTTTCAGCAGAGAAAGAGGAGGCTGGAAAGGACTTCAAAGGCTAGCAAACTTACTGCCTGGCTAAACACATCACCTTTTATATCTATAACATTTTTCTACAAGTCTATCTAACCTGCTCAACATTCACAGAAAACTTTTACAGCCTCCCTAGACAACTGATTCTGTTGCCTCTAAAATTACCTATTTTTCCTAAAGTACAATTTTAGTGTTCCTCGCTGAATTTTACACCTATTAACCTTGTTATACCCTCTAAGCCACATCCAAGACTAGATAGGGGATTTCAGTTCTGTTTCCCAACGTGCCTGAAGTCCATCTGCAAATGTAACAAGCATCTCTATCCTACATCATCTAGACTATTAATAAAATCTTCAGAGAAAACCCATTCAAGAATACCAACATGTAAAATTCACTAATTCCTCTAATTTTAACTGCGAACAGTTTACTAGCTACACAGATGTCCAGACAGTTGTGTGTTTATTCTAGACTATATTCAGTTTTACCATATTTTACATAAAAGCTTATTAGAACAGTATATGAAATGGTGTAAAAAAAATTTTAAAAAATGGCATCAGGATATAGAAGACTACTGCTTCATCCTTGTAAATTCCTTCTATGATATGAGTGTAATTTTTCTTGAGAAATCTGTGTTGTCTGCTACTTAAGTTTGTTTGCTCTTTGATGTTTACAAATCAAGTTCTGGAAAAATAATCGATCTATTTTCTCCTTTTTCAAGACTTGCCCTTTTTCAGTATTCCAAGGACATTTTTTCTAACTCATCCCCACAGTTGTCCATGAATACTCCAGAACAGCCATTAATGGTTTTAACATCACTTCAGACAGTTATTTAAGTTTCTCAGGTAATCTGTACCAGGTTGTTCCAAAATATTTTACCTGCCTTCCTTTCCCATCCCCTCAGTATTTTAAGCTGAAGTCTTAACACTCCCTTTGCTGGTCACTAACTTGCAGCTTAACTTGTTGATATTTACATCAATGTTAAAAACGTGTTAAACAGGGATCTACTTCCTTGGCACACTGTGTCAGCAGTTTCCCCTCTTCTGCAAGGAACAGGCCAATTGCTTTGGTCTCCCTGAGAAATAGTGGTGCGTTTACAAGTGAATCATCATCATTCTTGATGTCTCTTTGTTGGTGCAGCCTATTATCTACCACTGTGGCCTTTCCACTCTCATATTCGCATAATTTTTTTATGGCTGTTCTTATTAATCTAATTTAGTTTCCTCTTTCTGCTTTCTTTCTCTGTGGCTGAAGTAAATGCAGAGTTTCCAATTCAGCCAAATAGATATATTGCTATACTTCCTACACTTTGTTGTCAACTTTTCCTTTTTTGAGATGATTTGCATAGAACATGTCTGAATGCTTGTCCAATTCTCATTTCGTCCAAAGACTGAAGTTTTTTCTGCATGTAATCAGTCATTTTGTAAATAAGAAATTTGCAACTTCACAAACTATTCCAAATACGTATGAAATAACAAAAGACATAGCAAATCAAGAACAAACCTTAGACTATGACCAATTTGATTCCTTAGAGCAATAATTTTTTCCATGAAATTTTTGTTGATTTTTTTTGGTCAGATAAAGCCTGGCATACAGAATGGTTGACTATTAAAGAAAGTTGTTTCAGGATAAACAAATAGGTACCACAATAGTTAACATTTCTTCAGAAGGAAAAGTATTTTCTGGTAGACAAAATGCTTACTATGAAACATTAAATCAGCATTAATCCTGAAAAAGAAGATGAAACAAAGGCAGCCTCGTAAACACTACTTTTAGACTACTTTATAAAGAACAACACTTAGGAGATTATGGTCTTTCGTTTGTGCTCCTCATTCCCTAGCCTCCCCAAAACTCAGCTGAAATTGGCCAATAGATTCAAACATTCAGTGGTACAGAGCCGTCAAATACATTTAGACTTTGTGAGGGGTTTTGAGAAAATAGGATCCTAGACAGAGGTGATCTCATAAACACCTCATTTAGGGAAACAGGGAGAACTCGGATTTTATTCCTTTGTTTTGGCTGTCAGCAAAGTACATGCATTTAGGTTGAAATTCAGTATTAGCCTATTCAACAGTCTAAAAAAATACTAGGTTGGAAGTATGAGAAAGTAAAGCTAGCAGTGAAGTCAGAATGATGCAAAGCAAGTGTCATGGGACTTTGGAGGTGTATCATGGTGAGGAAGCATAACATGGCAAGAACATGAAAGTTCTTGTACAAGGATTTAGATAACTAGGATACAATATAAGTTTTTGTAGGGTGACACAAACCCAAAAGCATTCCAGTGGTAAGGGAGGAGACTAGGAAAAGAAGGCAGAGAACACACAAGTCCATAGTAAATTAGGATTCATTATGTTGCACCTTGCAACAGTGCAAAAGAACCAAATACCATCACTTGTGGTTTCTGCTGCATCCTCTGGAAAAGCTGCTGTCACATTTGCGTCTTAGCATTGTTCAGCAACAAGACTTCCTGGAATGCAGTAAATTTACCTTCTCCATTTTGGAAAATTTAGCGTTATCACACTGTCACAAACTGGGTCACTTATCACCACATTTTCCAAATTATTTGTCATTTATGCTATGGAATACCAGAAATCCCAACACAGGTTCCTCCAAATCTGAGGCCAATCTTCTGATTTATTTCTATGTTGGAGCCTGACAACAGTCTCCCTGGTCAAGATGGATGCAAAAACACTAATACATTCTTTCTCCCATCCTCTCCACAAATGTTATCTCCCCTGAAACACTCT